>NW_015559670.1:631238-647353 GCF_001515605.1 Sinocyclocheilus anshuiensis | reverse complement strand
TTATATATATATATATATATATATATATATATATATATATGATTTATTTATATTTTAAATACTTTTCTTTCCTGATTTGTAGATAGCTACATAGATTTTAGGTAAAATATAATTAAAATACACTAGACCTGTGGAATATTTTTTTCTAAAAGTTTAAACTCCAGTTTTACAAGAGAGAATGTGATATGAAATATCCTGTGGACTGGCACAATATGAACTATATTCTGCCAGCACTGTTCAGTTTTTTTTTTCTTCCTCAAAGTGGTTTCTAAATGATTGACAGAAAAATGGTTTTCCAGCATGGCCCCTCAGAGAAATATGTTTTGGCTATGGAGTCGGCAAGTGGATTTTATGATTATTTTCCTAGTCCGATGTGGGTCAACTCGGCCAGACATTCAGTTCGAGTTATTATTGAGACACAGTGGATGGAACGGCTTCTTTTGAAGGGAGCTCCCAGCAGGCCGCCGAACTACACAAATAGAGTTACACTGATGTTTTTTAGACATCTAATTGTGATATTACAGGGAATCGTTTTATATTGCAGCCCACAAGAACCCGCTGAATAAGTCCAAAAATCACTGCATGTAATCATATAATATGCCTAGATCATGCCTCAATGATTGTGATAATACTGAACATGAATATGATACTTGAGCTGGCTAGCGGTTAGGGTGAGCGTTTTCTTATGTAAAATCTGGAATGTTAAGTGCCTTAATGAGTGCAACAGCATCATAAATTATTGTACCTTCATTCTTTACAGAATCTAATGGCTAAAGCGCTTTACGACAATGTCCCGGAATCTCCAGAAGAGCTGGCTTTCCGGAAAGGTGACATCCTGACCATCATCGAGCAGAACACTGGCGGTCTGGAGGGATGGTGGCTCTGTTCGCTCCACGGCCGTCAGGGCATCGCTCCCGGCAACCGCCTCAAACTGCTTATCGGACCAATGTTTGAAGGACAGATGCCTGCATCCCCTTCCCCCCCACAGGGTCACTCTCTTCAGCAGAGAGAGTCACACCTCACACCTCAGGGTGTGTACCAGGTGCCGCCGTCCCACCAGAGCCCGCAGGGACAGGGCACCTACCAGATCCCTCCATCTAAAGACGTGTACCAGGTTCCTCAGAGAAGCGCACTGAAAGCTGATGGGACTCCCAGCAAGGTAAACTGAACTACAGCAAAGACGTTCACCTCGCGCTTTATGATAACACTTGTGGTGAACGTGTGGCATGTGTTGTCAAGTTCAAACGTTCATCTAGTGTGGCGTTTGATTGTGCAACATGCTTTTGCTATTGCATTTTTTACTCTTACAAAGAAGTACTGTGGTAAAGTATTGGAAATACCATGTCGTTTTTATATGAATCACTAGTCAAAAGTTTGGACACTACTACTTTTTCTACTCATTTTCCACATTTTAGAACACTTGAAGTCATCAAAATGTAAGTATGGGGATTCCAGCTTTACACTCTTTGGAGATTAAATCAACTTACAGAAGTGCATCTTGGGATGCTTTTTAAAGGTTAAACTCAAATATTACTTGGCATTATTATTTAATATCCTTTGAAGTACCACATATATGAATATGATAATCACGAATAACCATGGTCTATACATTACCAGCTTTGAGTTTATGCCTAAATATTTTGTAGACAAATACAGTACACATTGTGCCTTTTATGTATTTCTTAAGCTATTGCCATTATGAAAAGCATGCAAAAACTAAGGTACTTTTTTACTTACTAGTTTTAGTTGTGGTTGAAAGATAACAGGTGAATAGTGTATAATAATAATAAAATAATAAAATGAATAATAAATAAATGTATAAAATACATACATTAGGTTTTAGAAAGAATAATAAACATTTATAATTATGCATTTTATAATTTTAAATATAATTTTATATATTATATAAGAAATAATAATACTAGCTATTTACAGTGCCTGGTTAACCCATAAGCCTGTTTTATAGTCCAGATTAAAAGCGTCTCCATGTCCAGCCAAAAACCATTTTGGATCGAAGTTGTGTGCACACCCTGCCCTGCCCTGCCCTCCACCGCAGCGATGAGTCTTTATGTTTAAGGGCTTTATAATGTCCTGTCGATGCATCGGGCTGCACCGGTGTACTCTGAATAGGAAAACCACAGCATGGATGGAAAAATAAATAGAGGAGATCAGGCTACTGAACATGCTGAGAAAGCATACAAAATGAAGTGCATGTCAGCAGGAGGAAAGGGATTTCTGTGTCATTCTTAAAAGCTCTCAGCTTATTTTCATGCAAAACTTAAAGTTGCATTCCTTTGAACCACATCTATGGCACACCATATGGCTGCATGATGGTCCAAAAACAAGTCATATTTGGGAAATACTGTGATATGATAAACATTTAAAATTTCATATTGCAATTGAAATTATATTATATTATATTAATGTTTTATTGTTTTTATTTTTATTTACTGATATTTATGTAAATTAAAAATATGTTTCATAGAAATTATATGTACGTTTTTATTTATTTCATACTATATAACTGTTTAAAATATTTATTTTTATTTAAATATTAAATATTTAATTTGAAGAACTGTAGTATGACATATATGACACTTCATATTGTGGATGATAATTAAATTAAAGACGAATATTATTCAGATTCAGCTGTTTTTCCAATTTGCCACTTAGATACAGACACTGTAGACATATCTTGTGTTCATAAACACTAGATGAAAACATCATTCAGGCAAACTCATAACACTTAGGTCATGTCTGAGATTGTCGCTTTAAAGTAGAGGTTCTGCTTCTGACATTAAGCGTTTAGAGAGTTACTAGTCTCTGAGATCAGGAGTGTTGATGTTAAGGTTCGGTCCGTCCACCTCAAATGATCTTGAGATGCACGATCATGGATATAGGGCTGTCTTGTCTTCAGCGAGGTCTATCTGGCTGTTTTGTTTGGTGGTGTTCGGGAGTGATGGCACACCTTGTTTGTTGTTTTCCTGAGGTTGGCATAACAGTTGGCCGGCTCCAGTAAGAGTGAGGTAAGAGGGTGTTCCCAGATCTGTAAATGCAATGTTCAGTTGACGTACTTCTGACATAAAGTGTGGCATAGAGGAAAGTGCAACAAAAATAACCATTTCCTTCCTGCTATTGCTTCCTGTGCTGAAAAATAAAAGTGATCCGCTTTTTAGATCTTTCGCTGAAAATGGTGATCAGATTAGTGTGCAGTTTAGATTTTCCATGGTGATTGTTCTTCATTGCTGCATCTGTGTGCATGCTTGCAGTGTGGCGATGCACATCCTGACCTTCACAACTTGGCCAAATCAAATGTTTAGGAAGTGCAAAAACTTGTATAAGTTCAAGAACAAACAAAGCTTGTCATGTGACAACCAATTAACCAATTACGTTTAATTGACATTATGTCTACAAGTTTAAGACTAGTAAAAACACTCAATCTTTGAACACCAACTTCTTTACATTTATTATTGTGATTGACTATGTTAAAAATAGCAGCGGTTTCACTAGTTAGGTCAACACACACAGTATTCCTGTTACAAATGCCATTTTATTAACGTCAATAAATATTTAATGAGCACATGTACCGATAAAATAACCCTTGTACTGAAAACCCTTGATTTTGATTATATGCCCGATCAAAAATTACCTTTTAAAAGTTGCATGTAAATCTCTCATCTCATTATGATATATTATCACCAAATCTTGTATTTAATCTTTTTGTCGACTTGTTTTATTTTAATTAGCACAGGTTTTGTATTTCTTTTTAGGACTGATTGATTGTAGGCCTCATTGATTTGAGCTTATGCACTTCAGTTTATGAGTAAAAAAACAACAACATTATTTGTGCATAAGTTCAGATCAATGAGGCCTATTATCAGTCAGTTCCAAAAGAAATACAAAACCTGTGATAACTGAAAGAAAACAAGATTGAATCCATTATTTGGTAATGATATAACAAGGAATTTATAAGCAATTTTTTGACCTGGGAAGTGTAACATGGTGGGAAAAAAATAAACATTAAATGTTTATCATACTGCAGTTCTTTAAAATTCAATATTTAATATTTAAATAAATAAATACATATTTTAAACAATGTTATATAGTATGAAATGAAAAATAATAACATAAATATAAATATATATAATTTTTATTAAATATATATTTACAAAAATGATCCAAAATATGAGCAAAGTCAGTAGGTTTTAGTCCAGTGCAACATAAGGTTTTTTTTCCTGTCATCAACAAAAAGTTGCATATGGATCCATTTTGGCTTTTTTAAACTTGCCAGACAACTTATATCTAAGGATCTGAACTGCTCCGAGTTGTCATCTTGTAATTATGGCCGTTCTGAAACAACATGAACACAGTGTTTCTTACTAGGCCTAAGCATAAAGTTCTCGAATGTTTAATTTGATTCCAGAAAGTGTCTATTTGTGCTAAAGTGCCGTTATGCTTGTGGATGATGTGTTTGTTGCAGGCACAGAGCAGGATTTGGGCACATAATGACACACTGTAAGGTTTGGTTGCTGGAGTCTGGCTCTGTCCCTGCCTGACCTGAAGAGTACAGTGATCTAAAGCTGCTCACAGCTGCACTATTCATGCCAGCCAGAGCCTGGCTCGAGCGAGGGCCGTCTCTGAGATTTACACAACCACACAATGTCCTTCTCAGAGCCGGGACTTATGGGTAGAGATGAGATCTCTCGTCCCATTGGTGCCCGCGTCTGTTTGACGCCACAAATTGACGCTGTTTGTGAAGTAAAGCAGTTTTTGTGACTTCATACACGCCTTTCCAGAAAATTCTGAGCTTTGACGTTTCCAGACTTGAGAGCAATGTTTGTTTTTAGGCATTTTTAGGATTAACGTTTCTTCATGAGTCACATTATAAATCATAATTTTCTGCCCACTCTATGTGCCGAGGCTGACTGTTATCGCCACTAACCAGGTTTTGTTCTCCTCCTTCCCTCTTGTTTGAGATGGCTAAGCCAGACGTTTTTGTTTGTACACCTCAGTCTCCAGGAGATATCGTAAAGATTTGTTGGAAGCGTAGGCAGGTCAAATGCCACCGCACCCTTCTGTGGAAAAGTTAGAAAAGTAGTAGAGCATTATTTGTGTGACTCACACTTGCTAGTTTATTAGCAACTAGATTTGACGTCTTCATTTCTACTATATGCATTATCTATTTAAAAATATGAATATAATTTATCATGGTATAATATTTAATACAAAATATAAACACTTTTTGTCTAAATATTTATATTTATAAAAAAGATGACTAATATATATTTAAAAGTTAATTGTATTGGTTCAAATATAATATAATTTTTTATTTAATAATAATGTAATTTTAAATTGTATATGCACACACATATAAACTTATATTTTATTTCATACATTTTATATTTAATTGTATTTAAATGTAAATATAAAAAATGTATATTTCATTGTATTTAAAAGTAAATATTCATGTTATTTTTAAATGAATTAAAAATAACAATTAAAAATACATTTAATATTTAAATTTTTTATTTTTTATTTAAAGTTATGTAATTTATTTTTATACATTTGTACAAACACATTAAATTATTTTATATTATTTTAAATTCAAAATAAATTATGTAATTTTAGATATAGATTAGGTGTGAAGTTGTTCTGCCTGTTTTTAGTTTGGATGTGTCACAAGCCCCTGTGATCTGACCCAGAAGAGATGTCATGACCCCTTTAGTGTGAGACACATGGCTGTGTTTTCCCTCCTGCAGAGATAACAGGAAATGCTCAGCGGCGAGGTAACTTATTTCCCCATACCCACTGGACTCTTTCAGCACAATTCATTCCAGTTTCCTCGTCTTCCTTATTTCAAGTCAAAAATCCTGTTTTTGCTGCCGCCCACTTGTTATAAATCAAACACAAACTGTTGAAATCAGGGTCACTGCATAATTGATGCATCTCATTTAAATAATCACCCCTACCCCTTCGTCTCAATGCGCATCTATAAATCACGGGGTGTGTTTGAATGCTTCCATGTGATGTAAAATGAATTATGGCTCCTTGCATTAGGTTAATACTCCTAAATTAGCAGGAAGTCTTTGTGCTTTTCAGTTTTTATGGCCGTCATGTGGGAGATCCCTGAGGGTTTGACATTCAATTGCTTTCGTTGATGAGTTCGACTTATTAATAGGACGGAGCTTTTTCTGTCACAGGAACAGAACAGATGTAAAGGGACTGGAGAGAGAGACATAGCAGATCAAGATGGAAGATGCCAGATGATTCTAGAGATTTTTTTTTTTATTCTTTCTTCCAGATGATCATTTTCCAGCTCTATTTACTTGTCAAACATGACTCAGAGCTGCTCAGTGAAGTCATTGTTTACTCAAACAGCTTTCGATTAAATGCTGCATACCGAAAACTGAGGCTGGTGAGAAAACACGCTTCTGTCATGCTGCTTTTTCAGCGCTGGTATTCTCCAAGGACAAAAAAAGAGGCTCCCGCAGCAATTAGGTCGGTCTCGGGTTCAAATGTGATCCGATCTTAGTCACGCACACCCAGCCAGGGTGTAACGGAATCCAGGGAAGGAGTCACCTGAGCGGGAGAGAATGTTTGCCTAGAGGTCACAGTTCACACCTCACACTGCCACACATTTACTCATTTCTGATTAGACACTCCAAGTAGCAGAGAAGTGATTTGGGTAATATAGGATGGATTTATAAGTTCATATTTGCATAAATTAATTAAGCATATAATATTAAAATGTAATATAATACATTAAATAAATTATAATATATAATATCATATTAATACAGACTGATATATCAAGATTATAATATATTATATATTTAGTAGTAATAATAATAATGATAAAATCTACTGTATATATATATATATAGATATATATAGATATATATAGTTTTATACTATAAGATTTAATACAATATTGTAATATAATTTATATCAAGATTATAATATAGATTTAATAATAGTAGTAATAATCATATTTTTTTATCCCTGAATACTGTAATTAGGTAAGGGGGAATATCCTTAACATGCAAGTGTGAGATTGGTCAGACCACTGACGTGTCCCGTTCTCCATTTATTCCCACTTCATTTTCCCAGGATTTTCTGGGAATTTACGACTGGTGATTTATGACTGATGGGAACAAGCCGGGAGATCTGGGTAATTGGTGAACTATGCTGAACCTGGAGTTCCAGAATGCTGATTTATGAACAGGAATGTCATTGATGTGCACCTAAACTCACAGAATAAAAAATAAGAGTGTGACGATCCCGCTTATGAAAACCATCTGGACGTTCCCATCTCTGGAACTCCGTGTGTCTGGAGGGGGTGCTTTATATGAGTGCGAGTCGTCGAAGAAAGACATTTTTCCAGTTTAACACAGCTTGGATAAATAGATAGTGGGCTTAGGAGTTCCCAACCTCACTTATGAAGATACCGCTGTTCATACCTCCTACATGCCACAATTATTGCGAGAGAGAGAGTTCTTCCTCTTAAAGAGGCTTTGTTCCAAAACTTAGCGAGTTGACTACATGGGTTTTATTCCAATTATTCTAAACAATATTTATTGTTTTTTATTATTTAAAATTATGCGATAAATTTAAAATATTAAAATCTGTTTTTATTTCATATGTATGTAATTTTAAATTAAATAAATATATGATGTAATTAAATATATAATATGTAATAAATAATGAAAAAATAATATATTTTGTATTAGACATTTTTGTGCTTAGAGATGAGAATCACTATTTCTTTGAGTTCCTGCCTATGTAGAGCATTCCAAATCAATCACTTATGAGGTTTCAGTTCGGTTGGAAGGCAGCTGTCTATGTAGGTGGTAGACAGCAAGGCAGCCCACTAGGTTTTGGAACAGATCTAGAGTCTCTCAGGCTGGAAGCAGTATGGTTCCCATTTTCGAGACCTGTCAGTGACCCGTGAGCGTTCTCGTGTGGTGACAGCGGTGTGTGGTGTATTAGCGGAGCGTTTGGGACGAAGAGGGGGGCGGATTTTGGAGAAGAACAAATGGAGACCAAGTACATTCCAATGATGCTTTTGTCTGTCTGAAGCAGAAGACGGATGTGGAGCATAAAAGATGGAAAGAAAACTGGAGGAATATAGAGAGAACTGATAGATTAAAAACATGCAAGATGACACAAATATTGTTTGGAACCGAGGAGGCATATAAGACAGATCACCCCATTAGCGTCTCTGTTTGCAGTTGCATTAATCTAGTCACGTACACAATGCACCATAGTTTCACCGTAGCCATTTTGCATGTTGCCGCAATATGTTGTGGCTGAACAACAACAGCTTTTTGTGATTTAAAAGTGAGTTAAATTAGGCATAATTATTCACTATAACAGAAATGCTTATAATATTAATTCTAAAAATATATATAAAGTGATATGTTTATTATCACTAATAATTTATTATTATTATTATACATTACAGATAAGATTATATATATATATATATATATATATATAATGTAAATGAAAAACAGATTTAAATATATTTCTCATATATAATTTTAATAAAATAATATAATGTAGTAATATATAAAATATTATAATTATTATTTATTAAATAATTAAATATTTCATTACTTATTATAAATTCCATTATTTATATTACGCATTATCTCATATATCATTTTAAATAAATAATACAAATCTACATATATTGTGTATGTATATATATTGTATGTACACAGTATATATTTTATTAAGCAAACATTTGAATAATACTTTTTATTATTACTACTACTGTTCATACTTAAAGTTAAGAATTTGAACAAATTTCTTATGGTTGTGAAAACATTTTTTTTGGAGGGTGTTTTCAGCCTCAATTTCTCCTACATGTCAAGAGACCCTCAACAAATGGCACTTTTTATGACATATTTCATCTATGAATACAATTTTTTGGCTCCAACTTTAACATATGTATTCTTGTTTCAGGTGGTGACCCCAGTCCGCGTAGGGCAAACATACGCTTACAGTCCTGCGGCAGATTCATCTCATGACCTCTACGATGTTCCTCCAATTCGTCAACAGGGGGTGAGTGTCACTATCAATAACATGTACTCATGTAGATGTCTGCATACATGTATTTATATTTTAAACACCCACACAGGTTTACGATATTCCGGCGAGCAAACAAACTGCACAGCACGGCATCCCCAGAGCCCAGGGCCTCTACGACACCCCCCCTTCCCAGGACCTGCGATCAAAAGGACTGTATGACATACCGCCAACATCACAAGGGGTATGATAATCCTTCAGCGCATAATATTCATTATGATGTCATGATAATTAGTACATGCAAATTAGGATTTGTTTAAAATGTTAGCATGTAACTTGTCCCACATTGTTTGTGCTACACAATCTGGTGGTCGATAAATTCGAGTTTGCTTCAAAATTATTGATGCAAACCGTCAAACGTGTCAAAAAGAATAATGAAAATATATTTATATGCTACCCAGTATTTATTTTAGTATCATTGAGATACTATTATAGTTATTTTTTATATATATATTTTAAATTAGCTTTCATTTTGTTTTCTATATAGTATATTTATTTCTATTTCTATGTATTCATCTATATAGTTGAATTTTTAGTTCAGTTTTATTTATTTTAGTACTGTTAGTACAGTTTAGTCTTAGCTAATGTAGTTAAACTATATAAAAATGAGAAATATTGCCTTTGCAACTAGCTGAAAAAGTATGTATATTTTATTTTATTTCATTAAATGTTTATTTTTACGTCAATTAACAAAAAAAAGTTATTGCTTTCGTTTTAGTTAACTATAATAACCCTGATGCAGCCCTTGTTCTTTGTCTTGTAACCAAACGCTATTATTTCCTAGAAATTTTACAAAGAAAAAAAGTTATTGCTTTCGTTTTAGTTAACTATAATAACCCTGATGCAGCCCTTGTTCTTTGTCTTGTAACCGAACGCTATTATTTCCCAGAAATTTTACAAAGAAATAAATACGATTTTTATTACTTTCCCCTGGTTAGCAAATTAAAGCCTAGCTTGCCAGTAATGTTGGAGTCAAACTCAGAGTAGTGCTCTTAACTCTGCAAGGAGGTCAAAACAGAAATAATTGTGCTGAAGCCACGCTTATGTTTCACCGCTGCTCCTGGCGAAATGTGGTGCAGCGCCTCGAGTTTGTTTGAAATAAACTGGATGTATGTGGAAGCCTATTATTAGAGTCATATTTAATTAGGGTTTGAGGAAACCCCGACTCACTTTGAAAGATAGATTCTACGCATGACAGAAATCACTTACAGGCCGCTGCGTTTATTTATTGACCAGTGTCCTGTGTGCACGCCCCATGTACTCCCATTACGTTGTCAGGTCAATGCCGGGTTTTATCCTTTAGCTGGATGGCAGGATTTTCCATGTAGACTGTCAGTGTCCCCTGGTTAGCAAATTAAAGCCTAGCTTGCCAGTAATGTTGGAGTCAAACTCAGAGTAGTGCTCTTAACTCTGCAAGGAGGTCAAAACAGAAATAATTGTGCTGAAGCCACGCTTATGTTTCACCGCTGCTCCTGGCGAAATGTGGTGCAGCGCCTCGAGTTTGTTTGAAATAAACTGGATGTATGTGGAAGCCTATTATTAGAGTCATATTTAATTAGGGTTTGAGGAAACCCCGACTCACTTTGAAAGATAGATTCTACGCATGACAGAAATCACTTACAGGCCGCTGCGTTTATTTATTGACCAGTGTCCTGTGTGCACGCCCCATGTACTCCCATTACGCTGTCAGGTCAATGCCGGGTTTTATCCTTTAGCTGGATGGCAGGATTTTCCATGTACTACTCAGAACTTCCATGAAATGCAGAACTAGACTTATTAGACTGTCAGTGGCTCAAACTTGGTACTTATTAGTGTTGTCAAGATATTGGGATTTCCACTTTTGATACAATACTTAAAAAATATTAATATGCGACACTATTTTCAATACCACAGGGAAAAGTTACACAATATTAAGGGCTTAAAATAAACAGTATATAAGTTAATTTACTACTGACCATAGAAATAAAAAATGCAATAGTGATTAGAACATCGTAATTGTGGCAAAGTGCATCAGTTGTGAAATGATTCAAATAATTGCTGTAAAGCAACATAAAAGGCAATAGTGTCATTATTCAGCTCAGTTTAGTTCAGTGTTGATTCAATTTTTATTTAACAACAGTGCTGATGTTGTAACGTTTTTCAATTATGATACAAGTCGATTCAGCTGTAAAGCAGCTTTACAGAAGACACGTGTGTTGTTCAGTTCAAGACTCTGTTGTTTCAATTCAGTTCAATAAGTGTCATTAGGCGCGTTTCCATTACAGATCTGTGCAAAACTTTGGCGATATTTTATAAATGTCGATAAAAAAGTATTGCGAAATGACGGCGTTTCCATTAACCAATGTTATGTGACTAAAACGTAACCTTTTGCCTCTCGCAATGGCAACGGGTTTTGGTGGGATTTTGGCTATATTTATTCAGAGGAGGTGTATGCGTGTATCTTTACAGAAGCAGCACAGAGAGCCGCTTCAGAAACGTGTGTGGCACGGCTGAATTCTGGAATAAACACAAGCATTGTGGCCACAATCAGCTTCAGTGGCCGTATCAGAGCCACACTGCACCGCAGACGTGTGCAGTGTAAATTGTCTAAGCATTAATGGTAGGAAAGCCCCTTATACTGGAGAGCGGCCACGTATGATGTGTTTCTTGGAGGTTATAGTACATTGAAGAATGATCATATGACTTTTTTCATACGCCATGTGACCTGTAAATGCGAAAAAGCCGTTTCCATTGCAGTTTTGCGAATTATTCCTTTTTCGCATTGCCTGAAAAACCACCTCGTGCGAGCGTAAAAACTTTTTTGCGATATATGGGCGTTTTTTCGAAATTGACGCGTTTCCATTAGGCATATTTTCAATAATTTAATGGTAATGGAAACGCACCTAATGCTGCAAAGTTAATCAATTATGAAACAATTCCAAAAGCAGCTCTACAGAAGATAGTGTAATTATCCAACTCAATTAGGTTCAAGCTTTTGTTCTCATCCGATAGTGTCAGCGAAGTCCATTAAAACATTTTCGTAATATTAACTGTCTTTTAGATGAGATGGCGTAATAAAACTGAGCAGTGGCATAGTAAAATTGACCCCAACTGAGCAGCCAAAGGCAACAGTGGCAAGAAACAAAAAATTTATCGCCAGTATAGGTGTATCAATACTGCAGAAAATGAGTGCTTAATCCATTTCAAATATTCAATATTGATATGCAATTGATGTTTTTGGCAACACTAGTTCTTATAAGCACATGTACTTCATCTTTAACCGAACTCGCTCTTCCACAGGTGTACTCCACGCCACCTTGCAAGAATAACATTGCACAAGACGAAGGGAATTACGACTTTCCACAGCCTTCGAAGCACAAGCAAGAAGGTATATATGACGTTCCACCACCGTCACTCTCCAAAGGTTCCCCATGCTCCAACTACGACTTCCCGCCCAGCTCTAAACCGATGTCCCGAAAGGGCATGAACGACAGCGCTGGCATCTACGACGTTCCCGCCAGCCAACTGGCCGCAGGTGGATCTCAGGACTTGTACGATATTCCACGTGGAATGCCGCAGAATCGACACGCTTCTTCTGAAAGAGACAGAAATAAATCAGTTTACGATATTCCTCCAGGAGACGCTCGGTTACTCGGTGATGTGACCGAAGGCGTCAACCGCTTGTCGTTTTCCAGCACGGGAAGCACTCGCAGTAGTATGTCGACTTCCTCTTCTTCCGCCGGATCGCCCGCCGAGGGCCGGCTAGCATTGAATCTAGACTCTGCGGTCCAGAGGTTGAGTCGTCTTCAGCAAGGTGTGGAGTCTTCGGTTTGTGTGCTGCAAACTCTCCAAGCCCACTCATACGGTGTTCATTTTACTTGTGCAGCTCTTAAAATGGGTCATAAATTGCCTTACATTTATTTTTGCAGATACCCCGTAAATAGTGAAATAAAATTGCTTCCTTCATATTTGTTTATATTTGTGTATTAAAAATATTTTTGATTGACATTTAAACTCCTAGGCATCTACGACGTTCCCGCCAGCCAACTGGCCGCAGGTGGATCTCAGGACTTGTACGATATTCCACGTGGAATGCCGCAGAATCGACACGCTTCTTCTGAAAGAGACAGAAATAAATCAGTTTACGATATTCCTCCAGGAGACGCTCGGTTACTCGGTGATGTGACCGAAGGCGTCAACCGCTTGTCGTTTTCCAGCACGGGAAGCACTCGCAGTAGTATGTCGACTTCCTCTTCTTCCGCCGGATCGCCCGCCGAGGGCCGGCTAGCATTGAATCTAGACTCTGCGGTCCAGAGGTTGAGTCGTCTTCAGCAAGGTGTGGAGTCTTCGGTTTGTGTGCTGCAAACTCTTGCAGCATCGCCTCACTGGCGAACGTACAGCTTCATGGAGCGTCACGCCAACGAGGTCCACGTTTCATTGGAGCGCGTCAAGTGTGCGCTCACAGATTTTCTCGTATTTGGCCGTGGAGCGGCTGCGAATGCCACCACGTTGTCCGATCCAGGATTGTACTCCAAGTTGCGACGCCAGTTGCAACGTCTAGAAGATTCCCATCAGATTCTTCAACAAACACACCAAACTTTAGAAAACAATTGCTGGGCGCTTAATATCCTAGTAACGGGTGCCAAGCATCAGAACAAGAGTGACGAACTGGAACGTTTTGTAATGGTGTCGCAGACAGTGCCTGATGATGCCAAGCAGCTGGCTTCAACAATAGGGGGCAGTGCGGAGCTGCTTTTCCGAAGAGCACCAATAGAGGGCATTGTTCACCCCTTTACTTGCACCCCAACGGAGGATGACAGCTACGGAGCCCAGACCAAACCTTTCCCCGTATCTCACGCCAAAGCAAACATGAACAGTGAGAAGTGCGTTAAAAGCTGGATGGAAGATTATGACTACGTCCACCTACAGGTGAGAATCATATCTATCTATCTATCTATCTATCTATCTCAGGGCTCGCTAAATTGCTAGCCCGACGTCCCGGGGTTATTGTGTTTTCCAGTCAGGCTACCAAAATGTATAACCACTCTGCCCGACGGGCTACCTTAAATGCAGATCTCCCACGGGTACTGTAAATCATGTAATTTTATGGCTCAGTACTGCATGTTACCACAGACCAACCCCACTCATACGGTGTTCATTTTACTTGTGCAGCTCTTAAAATGGGTCATAAATTGCCTTACATTTATTTTTGCAGATACCCCGTAAATAGTGAAATAAAATTGCTTCCTTCATATTTGTTTATATTTGTGTATTAAAAATATTTTTGATTGACATTTAAACTCCTATCTCATTTTCTATATTTTTTTTATTTGGGCTAGTTAAATACATTTTCGGGCTACCAAAATCTGAAGAGTACCTTTTGCGAGCCCTGTATCTATCTATCTATCTATTTTCATACTTAAATCCAGATTGTCTTTGAAAAGAAATTAACAGGTATTTAACAGGGATGTATGCTTATTTTTGGGAGTTAGCACTAAAAAAAACACATTAGCGCAATTTACTAGCACATGGCGAAGAATAGTAAAACTTTTATTTTTCATAAACGCTTTTATTATAGAACAACTTTTTGTTCAAAATTGGAGTTATTCATTCACCCTCATTTACAACTCAGATTTACCAGCATTAATTAATTTCAATTATAATTAAAAATAATAATTTAATATTATAAATAATATTAATGAAATGTTATTTTACATTTTATTTTAAGAGTAAATTCATGCAAAACTATTGCATTGCTCAACTGTTTAATGTGATATTAGCGTTCTTTGCCAAGTCAATATTCAGTTTTGCTATTGTTCATGTTTTTGTGACTGGACTTTTATGATGTTTGCATAGCAGATGACACAACAAACGAAAATAAAAATGGATGCAAAAACAAAAATGAATGCTACAAAATAAGGCCTGCAGCACAAATCTGCAACTGAAAAACAGTCCATCCGCTTCGGTCTATCATCAGTTAATCCTGGATGCAGAGATTAGGAATGAGATCCCTTACATTTGAGCATGCAGAAAGTGACATGCAGTTGGGGTTAAAATCTAATCATGTACTTCAGTCTCATACAAAAGGCTAAAAGAGGATAGTTTAGATGCTGCCAGAACAGGGTTTTGAAGAAAACAAAAAGAGAAGATTGCTTATTCAAATTCAGTTCACAAGACAAATAAAGACAGACTTTCTAATTTGAATTAAAAAGGGATTAGTTTAATACCACAGTGGCCTTTGGCTGCCCACTGGGGCATTGAGTTGCTAGTTTCTGCTTTGAAAAATAGTTTCGACTTGCTGACTGACCTTTTGTTATTTTTGCAGGGAAAAGATGAATTTGAACGTCAACAGAAGGAACTTTTAGAGAAGGAGAACATCACCAAACAAAGCAAAGTCCAACTCGGACATGAACAGGTAAACGACACGTGCACATAAACATCATCAGCTTGTGAGTCAGTCATCAATGAACAGGGAAGTAGCTTATGATTAATACGGAAATACAGAGTGACAGATGCTTTATCAACTGCAGAATGGATAAGAATAGAAACGCCAGAAGAACTTCAGTTGTGAACACATTAGGTGAAAGAACAGGGTGATGAAACCATTTGTTTTCTTCACACATCAGGAATAAATGACTCATCACGAGTGAAAGGCTTTTGTTGACCAAGTCAGTTAACAACTGCATCAAATGAGATGTTAGGGTGTCCATATGTTCACCATATATCAGAGTTTCACTATAACAGCCTCACAGGTGCAGATCTCAACTCTCTTCTAGCACAACCAGCATAGCAGATGGTCCCTGTTGCATGTAAACTTAAGCCTAGAGAGCTGCACATATAAACTAAAAGATATTTACACATTCGTCTTGTTTTAAAACGGTATATGTCAAAATCAGGCAAACAAATGATTAGAAATATTTTAAGTTTTTTTTTTTGGGGGGGCAGAGATTAGTTTGCATGATTTTGAGATGGACACAAACTACATGAGATATCTTCAATATATCTTTAGTATTTTGTTTTGCATATATATATATATATTTATT
>NW_015559670.1:624157-630911 GCF_001515605.1 Sinocyclocheilus anshuiensis | reverse complement strand
TATATATATATATTTATTTATATATAAATAATGCTATAGTTAAATTTATTGCTATAATTATTATTTTTTCATCTTTATCTTTTTTTTTATCTTTAATTTTTGTGTGGGGTGTGTGTGTGTGTATATATACTGTATGTATATATATATATATATATATATATATATATATATAGTTTTTTGTTTTTTTTTAAACTGGTGCACTTTTATTCCTGAAAATTACTATATTATAGGTATTTAAAAATAAACTATACCTATATATTATATTTTTCCTATTTTATTTTTCATTTCATTATTTAAAAAGGTCCACCAGAAAAGACATGCACTATTTTCCTGCATTTTTTTATGATGATCATTTTAAATAGTTCTAACTCAGAATTTCTTTCTCTCACTTAACAGCTGAACCAGTTCAAACAGCTCGAACAGGAAGTGATCAAACCTGTAGAGAACGACATCACCAAATGGATCTCCCACCAACATTCAACAGGCTCCTCCTCCTCCTCCTCAGACTCCTCCTCTAATTTCTCCTTGGGAGGAGGAGCTCCGATGTGTTTGCGTGATCGCCAACTGTTGGGCTTCTACGCGGACCAATGCGAACAGCACTTTGTGACACTGTTGAATGCGGTAGATGCTTTTTTCGGCTGCGTAAAGGCTGGGCAACCTCCACGAATCTTCGTTGCGCATGGCAAGTTCGTCATTCTGAGTGCCCACAAGCTTGTGTTTATCGGGGACACGCTGTCGAGACAAGCCTCGGTGGCTGAAGTGGCGAATCGCGTCATGAACTTAAGCAACATGCTGTGCGAGATGCTAAAGACAGTCGTGGGCACCACCAAAATAGCGGCCCTTCACTATCCCAACACGGCCGCTGTACAGGAAATGGTAGATCGCGTGATGGACCTCTCGCACTTGGCACAACAATTTAAAGTGCAGCTCTCGCAGATGGCGGGATTGTGATGTCATCAGCATGATGTCACTAACTTCTGAAAAAAAGACTGCAATTTTAACATATATTTATACTCCTATAGATGCATCACTGAAAGTTGTCTTTTGTAAATAGTCCTGCTTTCTGTAAATATGTGGCTCTATATTTTGTGTAGATTTGTTTTATATAATAATAATAATGATAATAATATTAACTGTATGAATAGAAATGATTGAGACCGTTAACATTCCTGATCGTTTTGTGTATTAGGCACCTTACAAGTTGTCCTTAACTGCTAATTATTGTGTATTGCTGAACGCCAGAACCTAGTTTGTTTTGAAAATGTGCTGTATTGTGTGACACACACTCTGCCGAGAGAACGGTATGAACAAAGTAAAAGATTTCTCTGCCTTTGCTATAAAAATTGTTTCACTTGTTTTTGTTTGAATATTGTGGTAGGGGAATCTCACAAAAAATGTGTTCCGGGTCATATTTTACCCCAAAATCAAAAAGAAATCACATTTTGTTGATGCTTGCTTTAGAATCATTAATATTTTCTGCATTGTGGCAAATTATTATTATTTTTTTTACAATTAAACACTTTTCCACCTGTTTTTATTACTGTAATGCAGAAAAAATGCATTTTCATTACTGTATTATGACAAAAATAAATGTACATATACAAATATATACAACACATAAAGTATTTTTACATCATGGCAGTATTTGCATTACTACTTTTATGCTTATTTAAAAAATACTGAATTACAGTATTTTATTACAGTAAAAAAATCTCAATGCAGCTAAAAATATTTTTTCTTCACACAAAATGTTTCTTTTTGTGGTGAAATGTGACCCAAACATGTTTTCGTGAGATTCATTCTGCTAGCGCAGCATAGCTAACCAAGTAAACCATGCTAAACGAACGTGAAATCTGGCAGAAGCGAGGAAGATGTTTTCCCAAGAGCTTTCACCCCTCTATTAACATAACCCAATGTCCCACCGATCCATAATACCCAAAGTATTATCAGATGATCCAATTGGACATATAATCTGATAAAAAAAAAAAGACTTTAGATGGATGTGAGCATCCCAAACCATCTCTTTGGACCTTGGTGACTAATACTTTCCATTCCAGGCTGTAATGAAATGAGCATGTATCATGGCTCACGATGATGAGAGGCTATGCTAAGGGGATTGAAGAGTAAGTGGAGCACGGTCTGAACAGAGTGCCACACCATATTATCATTAACATTAACCTGCTGGAACATTCGGAGCACCACATGTCTGCCCAATCTAATTTGGTAGGTTTTTTTATTTTGCCATCTCATCTAAAAGGCCTTAAAATACGGGTAATTTGGTTTTTTCTCATCTAACAATGTTTTTAACAGATGCACATGATGATTTAGCGTGTGGCCTGCAGTGAGATGAAGGACATTAGCTAATGCAGCAGGTGCTCTGTGGCTCTATGCAGCTGTGCACCAGTTTCACCAACCATTACCAGTGGCTAATAGGCAAATTTTTGATGGATCATTCCCTGCACACTGCAGGCACATAATAGAGACATTTATTACATACAGCAGTGTTTTTTTTTTTACATAACATAAAGGAATAATCCAGATTGTGTACAACATACTATGGTTTGCATCTGTTGCATGTTGTTGATTACCACTAACAATAATCCCAGTTTGTTCAAACAAATTCATTCAACTGTAGGTTTATATGAAATTAAATGCTCTTACAAATGAACAAATTGCTGTAATTGTTTGTATGTGAAAACGAATCAATAGTACAATAGTATAGTATACTTACAATAGTATACTTGCAATGGAAGCTATTTAAAACATTTAAAAAAAAAGAAATGCTGTATAAATTTCCACCTAATTTAACTTAAAAGGAATAGCTCACCCTAAAATGAAAAACTGTTGAAAATGTACCCTCAAGCCATCCAAGATGCAAGTGAATTTGTTTCTTTGTCAGAACAGATTTGGAGAAATGTATCATTGCATCACTTGCTCACCAATGGATCCTCTCAAAGTGAATGGGTGCCGTCAGAATGAGAGTCCAAACAGCTGATAAAAACATCACAATATTCAACAAGTAATCCACACCACTCCCGTCAATGTCTTATGAAGTGAAAAGCTCTGTGTTTGTAAGAAACAAATCCATCGAGTCATTTTTTAACTTAAAATTGCTGCATCTGGCTAAAATATGAGTTCTCTATCCATAAAATTGCTTTCTCCAGTGAAAAAGTTGCCTCGTCTAAATCAAGAGAGAAATATGCACAGATTTTGATGAGGATGGAGTTTTTCACCAGAAGAAGCATTATTATGGATCACAGACTTGTATTTTAGACAAAAGCTACAGTTTAAAGTTAAAACACCTTATTTTGTTTCTTACAGACAGGCAGCTTTTCACTTCACAAGATGTTAAATTATCTTGTGGATAATTGTGATGTTTTTATCAGCTGTTTGGACTCTCATTCTGACTGAATCTGTTCTGAAGAAGAAACAAAACCATCTACATATTGAAGAGTGAGCACATTTTAGTTTTTTTTTTTTTTTTTTTTTGTGAACTATTCCTTCAGTTGCTGCCTTAAATGATCATATTTTTTTACAATTATAATGTGGTTTTGAAAATATAATCATAACATGTAAATATATACTTTGAATGCACTGTAAGTCATTTTGAAAAAAGCAACATACAAATTGAAGTAAATGTCTGTGCAAATTCACATCCAATCGATAAACTCATGGCCAGCTACAAATGTAAAACCAATTACTTTTGCATGGTTACCTTGAAGAAAGATTGAAGCAATGCAACACAAACTCCACGCAAAGGAATTACGGAAGGGTTTACCTGCCTAAAAAAAACAAAAACTATTTTCAGTCCCAAAAGGCATTCTATGCAACTTTACAGATCTAACAACACATAGGCTATTTGTGTTGTACAATTCATGTTCAAGGGAATTAACAAGGGTTAAAGCTTCATATTTATCTATTTAATCCCTTAGGACCATAATTTAATCTGGACTCAGAACTAAAAGACACCGAGATGAACTGAGTCTTCAAACACCACATAAATCATCTTGAAATTAAATTTCACATGCCATTGGTCATTCTTTTGTGCTTCTAGAACATTCTCCCTCTTTTAGGCTTGGTAACGAATGCTAAGAATCTTGCTGGGAACCAAGGAAGCTCCGTAAAAGCATCAGCATCCACTGACTGGCATTTACACGTAATTAACGATTTAAACATTTTCCGCATTCAGGACTAAGTTCTCCTCGGGGAAACAAAGAGAAAGCCTTTTGAAAAAAGCTTTCATTAAATGTGGTGAGAGAGCGGTAAATTCTTACCATCGCTCTCTCCAGACCCTTTCCTACTGATTTATCTCACTCTTGTAATGGCATCAGGGGGAGTTCTGCGGTCTTGGATGTGTCTTGAGTTGGATCTGCACTGAATTAAAGAGCCTGAGGAGGGAGGGATGAGTTATTCAATCACTGCTTCACGGCTCACACTAGATAAGTCAACCAACTAGATTCACTTTAAAGGGATAGTTCACCCAAAAAATGAAAATTTGATGTTTATCTGCTTACCCCCAGGGCATCCAAGATGTAGGTGACTTTGTTTCTTCAGTAGAACACAAACAAAGATTTTTAACTCAAACCGTTGTAGTCTGTCAGTCTTATAATGGAAGTAAATTGAGAGTAAAAAAAAACATACACAAACTAAACCAAAGTAAACCCTGCAGCTCGTGACGACACATTGATGTGTAAAGACACGAAACGATCAGTCTGTGCACGAAACTGAACAGTATTTATATGGTTTTTTACCTCTGATGCACTGCAAATGGACCATTGACACTCCCAATTGAGATTGTAGATAGAGTGTCAATGGTCCACTTGAGAGATAGGTGGCGGAGTCACCTACATCTTGGATGCCCTGGGGGTAAGCAGATAAACATCAAATTTCATTTTTGGGTGAACTATCCCTTTAATAGAAACAACATATTGCATTTAGTATTCAGGAAGCTCAAAAAGCATAGCAGTAATATCATTAATATATATATATATATATAGAGAGAGAGAGAGCGAGAGAGAGAGACTGACAAGCTACAAGCTTGTTTTTACATGAGCCTTCAGGGAATTATTAAAGTTTTTATTTATTTATTTTTTATTATTATTATTCTTTTTTTTTTGTAAATTGAATGGAAACCAATTTTGGGACAACTTAACCCCTAACACAAGTTGTACCTAGTTTTTGAACACACCAGGAGGTAATAATAGCCTATATATTTTTTTATCTAGAAGTTAACGGTCACATACAAATACAAAAAGTAGCTACACAATATAGGGGTCTGCTGTATCAAGATGCAAATATACAAGTATACATACTTTTCCATGTCCAGTATGTGCATAATGTTAGTATGTAATAGATGTACATGAATATGTGCACTTTGAAGCATTAATTCCAAACGCTTCCCAAAACTTTTAATGATGTTGACCTGCAACAGCAGAAAGGTCCCTCACACTGCAGAACATGTTTGTTGTGTCACAAACAATGACACCACAGGTTTGCAGCGATGATGTTGCAACCCTGATGCAGAAAAGCAAGAAAGGAAAAAAGAGAACGGGAAGGTCTGACCTGTGAATACAGTGGCGACCTGAGCAGCTCTGGCGATGTCATTTCCGTGGCTTACCACAACCATTTCCTGTGAAGTATTCTAAGGCCTCAAAATTACAGCTTCTGTGCATGGCAAAGCCTCTCTTACCTCTTTCATTTCGTAAATGCTGTATATATTTCAATAGATTTTAAAACGTTGTGGACAGACAAAGGGGTAGGCACCTCTCTTTAAAAATATATTCTGACAGTTTCTGCATAAGTGCTTGACATCTTGCGTTTCTAGTCAAACACTGCTGGCAAAGTTTTTCTGAGCTCTTTCATTTCATTTACCCAGCGTATATTTTATATTTTACCATGTTTTAAAATAATATGGATAGAGAGAGGACCATGAACTCTTTCAAATTACTGAACGGTCTGCTGCTAATTAAAGCAGCTGCAGGCGCTTACATGTCCACTGCATGCAACTTCCACCAGGTGGCGCTATCATTATTTTTTGTTTTGTATTTGTCTTAAAGGGGTCCTATTATGCTTTTTCACTTTTTTAATTTTAGTCAGTGTGTAGTGTGTATGTTTGGGCATAAAAAAGATCTAGAAAGTTACAAATCTCAAAGTCCACTCCAAAGGAAGATATTTCGTTTTTTAAAAATCCCTTTTCAAGAACTACAACGAACGGCTCGTTTGGACTACAGCGTTTGTTTTCCGGGCTTTGTGATATCACAAAGCGGCCCATTGGAATATCATTACAAATAATTCCCGCCTACAGAGATTCGAATGGTTGGGGGGTGGGGAGGGGCGAGGTTGTGGTTAGAACGCTTGGTTGAGTGAGTGCATCAGACGAGACTATGAAGAAGAAGTGCTGCTGCAGAGTTAGTGCATCAGAGAAAACCAAGAAGAAGAGCTGCTGTGCTGTAGCGTCAAATTTTCGGCATGTCTAGAACAATTCTTACAAGTACAACATGACGTAGCTGGGCGCCGACAGACGCCAAACGGCGCTGCCGGTGTGCCTACACTCATAGAAAAAGTATTTGAATTTTAAAGACATGGTGCGACGCAACGCTGCGCTTCTCGTCCGGTGTGCGATCGCCTGAAACGCTGTTTTTTTTTCACCTCCGTGCCCAAACGTCTTTGTTTGGGCTTCCGAAAGAGAGAAAAATAATGCGTTTTTTGGAACCACCAAGCATGAGAGCATGTTCTAGTACACCCCCAAAACAAA
>NW_015559670.1:613943-620245 GCF_001515605.1 Sinocyclocheilus anshuiensis | reverse complement strand
CTACCCTGTCAGATTTTGCTACCTCCCATTAAAACAGTGGGTAGTACAATTCGACAACGAAAAATGCTACCTGTAAAATTATGGTTTATTAACGTCTACACCTACCACAACCCTAAACCTACCCTTACAGTAATGCAAATACAGTAATTAAGTGTTTAGCTTTTGTTGAAAGACAGAGCAAATTGCGGGGCAGTACTGAAATACCGTCTAAGCTGTACAGCTGTTCGCCAATCACAACGCACTGGGACAGCTAACCAATCACAACACATTTTGTTTTTCGGAAGGCGGACCTTCATCAAAGCCGGAACTAATCGAGCCGTTTGTGCCAGGATGGGGAGAAAGGTATTGTAATAATGTAAATTATGTGAAAAATTATGTGTTTTTCGAACCACCAAGCATGAGAACATGTTCTACTACACCCCCAAAACAAAATCAAGACTTTGTAAAAGAGCATAATAGGATCCCTTTAAGATATTTGGCACCAAAAGTGTAATTATTAATTATTCAAACATTTAATTAATACCGCCCAAGCAATCTCTATAAATCTTTAGGTCTAAATAAAATGCCTTGTACAGTAATCACAAACGACTCTGATCAGTCAATTATTATCAGCGCTGCCGCTGAGAGAAGTAACAGGTACGACGTGACAATGATGTTTATCTGGCTCTTCAGTAGCTGTGTGGATATTATTGTATACCTGAGAAATGACTAATAAAAGTGAATAACGATACATAATGTTAGTCTTAAAATACAGGTTAAAATAGGCAAATTTTTTATTTAGACTCAAAGTCAGGGGCAGCTCCCGGTCCTCTGAGCCCCGCCTATTCCTTAATAACATTTAATGAATGCGACATTCAGTTATCTTATTAACAAATCTATCTATCTATCTAATCTTCATCGCGCCTTCAGGTTCTAGTGTTATTTTATTCGCATTTACTGCCATCCAGTGGACATTTTTTGTACTACAGCAGAATCACTACAGTCGTACCAGGAAAATTCATGTGGCCACCAAACTGATTATAAAATACAAACCCAGGTGTTTTATGAGTAAGTACTGATTACTGAAGTACAAAACAATACCTGAGAAAAGAACTGACTTTTAAATTACAGCAATAAGCCTCCTGAGACTGTCAGAGTTCAGTTTTAAAAGTATAATTAAAATATGCATTCAAAATGTGCACTGAAGTCAGTTCACATAAACAACTTAAATGTTTTATGAAATATATTTATTATGAAGGGAAAACATAAAAGGGACCAAAAAATTAAAGAAAAAAAAACATGTGACCGTCTACACTGGTGATAACGGCATTTCTTCGGAAGCGGACCTGTGGACAGTTTCACACACAGACAGGGTCGGGCTGACCTCAGGTCAGTGCAGCATTTCTAGCTCTAATGCTTCTCTAAAGCTGGGAACAGCAGGAGTATCCGAGATCCATCCGCTCAAACAGGACGACTTCAACCCAAGCCAGAGGCACAAGGATGCGGAGCGGAGGCGACTGATGGCAGCCATCATAAAGCACTATGCTGTGTTGGTAGTGAAGGAAATTTGACAAAAACATCATCCTAATGTGCCTATTCTTAATATTGGTAGGGTGTGCAGTCCTGTCAAAATGTTTGTTTACTTTGTGACAAATAAAGAAGCTTTCATTGCACTTGTTGGACAAATTTGTATGGAAGCCTGTTTCAGTCACGAAAAAAATGTAATTAAATTAAAAGGTAATTGTGACTTTAACTTCTTCACAATTTTTTTTTCTCAAAAAATAAACTAAATAAACTGTCCAAAAAAAATAATAATTCTGGAAAAATTGTGAGGGGGTTTTCTTTCACACAATAGTAAATTAACAAATTTGTCTTTTTGTTTCTACCATGGAATAAAAAAATGAAAAAGGTAATACAATACTTAGATATAAACTCACAATTATGAAAAGAAAAATATTAATTGTAAGAAAAAAGTCAGAATTGTTCAATATAAATTCAGAATTGTGAGATATAAACTCGCAATTACAAGGAAAAAAAAGTCAAAGAATTGTGAGACAGAGAGACGCAATTAGCTTTTTTATGTAAACTCAGTATTCAGAGTGAAAAAAGTCAGAATTGTGAGATGTTTATATCTCTCAATTCTGTTTTTCCATCAGAATTGTGAGATAAAAAGTCGTAATGACCTTTTTTTTTATTCTGTGGCGGAAACAGCTTCCATACATTGTGAATAGTAGTGCTGTTAGCTCACAGAAACACTGGACGTTTGGTCATCAGCTTTTTTTTTTTTGTGAGCTTGAGTCATTAACAGATTGGTTAAACAGTAACAAATACATATCAATACGCTCTCACGTAAATATACTATACATCCGGAGTGGAGGGCAGCAGCGTGTTAGTCGGGACATGAACGTGTGGCTCAGCCGGTACATACAAAAAACCGTGTCTTCAGACCGACTGTGAACGAGTGTAACCATGAGTGGATGTGAAGGAGAGCACAGTGACTGATGCAGGTCCGGGACACAAATGACCTCACGTCCAGCCTAAAACAGCATAACGCTTATGGCGGTGAACTGGAGGAGATCTGGCTCAGGGCTCTATGTAGTGCTGTCAGGAGGGACGATCCTTTGGCGAGCGCTTTTGGGTCTGTGGCGGGGCGTCGGGGGCGAGCTGCGTTCACTCTCGGACTCGGAGGGCTCGGTTTCAGCCTGTGGAGAACCGGTGTCTCCCACCAACTCCCGCAGGAACTTAAACTTAGACAGGAAGAGCTGCCACACCACATACCACCCTACAAACACAGACACAAGTTGGCTGTCAGGAGTACACTGGAACTAGGAGTGAGCTGATATGCCTTTGCATTTCTATCTCCAATTTGGCTCTGGTTCAGACTGAAGCATTTGCATTAACTGTATGATAAAGCACAGATTCAGCTAGAATGCACTTCAGATGCCTGACAAATTTGATTTACCTTTCATTTTGCTGAGAACTGTTTAGCCATTTGTAGACAGTAGTTAACAGCAGTTAAAAGTTTTTGTTAATCCAACCAAGTTTAATGTTATAAACTTTAAGAGTTTGCATTGTGACCCAACTGTTACACTATGTAATGTCAAAATTTCTCACAAAAAATGCTAAAATGTAAAATTTTGTAACATAAAACTAATGAGAATCATAATATAAATCAAATGTAAATTATCTGAATGCATTATGGTAATAAGAATTTAGTGGGAAAATGTCAATTTTCTCAATATTAATTTTATGCAAAATACAGTTTATGACAATTTGTTTCCCTTTCATTATTGGGTAAAATATGAAAAGTGGGTAAAATATGAAAAGTAAAGTAATTATTCAAATGAGAATAAAAATAGAATCAAATATATATAACATATGGAACATTATGGTAATAAGACTTTACTAGAAAAAATTAAATAATAATAATAATAATAATGTCAATGCAAAATATCCTAAAAATCTTAAAATCACAGTTTTTTTTTTACTTTGGGAAGAAATGTGAATTCATAATAAGATTAAAATGTAAAAAAAAAAAAAATCTGGATGCATTATGGTAATGAGAAGTTGGTGGGAAAATGTAAGACTTTTATTTATGCAAAATATCATTTTTTTCCCCCCTCTTTCATTATTGGGTACAATATGAAAAGTAAAATAATTCAAATGAAAATAAAAATAGAATCAAATGTAAAACATATGAAACATTATGGTAATAAGACTTTACTAGGAAAATGATAATAATAAAAATAATGTCAATGGAAAATATCCTAAAAATCTTAACATTGCAATTTTTTTTTTTTTTTTTTTTGCTTTGGGAAGAAATATGAATTCATAATAAGATTAAAATGTAAAAATAAAAAAATCTGGATGCATTATGGTAATGAGAATTTGGTGGGAAAATGTCAGACTTTTATTTATGCAAAATATAATTTATTTTTTTCCTCTTTCATTATTGGGTACAATATGAAAAGTAAAATAATTCAAATGAAAATAAAAATAGAATCAAATGTAAAACATATGGAACATTATGGTAATAAGACTTTACTAGGAAAATGTAAATAATAATAATAATAATAATAATAATAATGTCAATGGAAAATATCCTAAAAATCTTAACATTGCAATTTTTTTTTTTTTTTTACTTTCGGAAGAAATATGAATTCATAATAAGAATAAAATGTAAAATATCTGAATGCATTATGCTAATGAAAATGTAGTGAGAAATTGTCATGCAAATAACGTCAGAATTTAAAATAGTAATTTTCTTTATGCAAAAGAAAATGATCAAATTGTCTTTTGATTTTGGGATACAATATGCAATAATTTAAACATTTACAAATGCATTTTTAAAACCAAAAGTTGATTTTTTTTACCATTAGTTAATGCATTATGCACTAACACATTATTAAGCAATGAACAATTGTCTTTTTAAAAACTAATATTAAGAAAGACTAACAAATGCAACAGAAAAAAAAAAAACTTGCTTTTGCATTAATTTTATTGGTAAAATATAACCTAGGCTCATTCTTGGTAGAATTTTTCATTTTAATTCATAACATATTCTGACACTTTAGGTAACCCAGAAAAAGCATCTTCCTCAAACACACAAGTGTTGGCATGTTCAGTGCATCGTTCTGCTCCAAGCCTGCGTCTGACATGATGACACAACTTCTCAAATGACATACTGGACATTGCACACTTATGTAACAGCTGAGAGGTTTCTACAGTACAGAAACTGTGCCCTTAACAGATGTGAGTCAGTCAGAGAAACCTTGACTAGAGTCAACACTCAACTCTCAGTGAACTCTGGAAATGAGACGTCTGTGTTACTGACAGTCAGCAAATCTGGTCTATTTTTGTGGTGCTTGACTGAACCGACCACACTCTCACACATGAGCCCACAATTCAAGGCTGTGAAGTCACTGTAGAGAAATCCTGTAACTGAAGGTGTGGCTTTTTCCTCAGAAAAGTGACAAGGTTCATGACCGTCAGATCACGGAGTAAGCAACCACTGCGATAGACTTCACCGAATCATGCAATTGCTTGAATGTCTAGTTTAAGATAAGCTACAGTGACCCCAAAAATATTCAGACAATCGAGTCGCACTTAAAAATGGCATTGCATTAGATGAAGGATTGCAGGATCTTTTCTCAGGCTGTTTGGCAGCTACTTACCGAAGAGCATGAAGAGGAGGACACATATCAGCGTGGCCACGATCACCAACACGGTCAAACCAACACTCTGCCACATCCTCCTCTTCTTTCCTAATAAACAAAACAAAACACACCTTCACATCTGCATGTGCTCTAGAAGCTCACCATGTTCTCAATTTAATATCACAATTCCTGTAGGACCTGCATAAATTATGTCTTATATCATCATACATGATTCGCATGCCTAATATAATATATGATAAAGATAAATCTGATAAAGATTTCAAATATCATATGTAAAAAAAAACTGCATAATCATAGGATCAAATGTATCTGCTCAGAACTGTATGTTCCTTTTCAGAATATGCAACCTATTGATATTAATGCATTGTGTATTATTGTAAATATTGTAAATCATAAAAGTAAAAAAATGAATAAAATGAAAAATTAATAGGACTATAAATATTATTGTTTTTTTAATTAAGCATTAACTAAAATATAATATATAATAATAAAATATATTTAAAAGTTATTACATTTACACAAATGCATCCACAGGCATAAATTACTGTTTTGTTATCTTTTAGTGTAATCATTATTTCAAAAATAAAAAATAAAAATCTTAATTTACATTTTTTGCAAGGTGCATGTAAAATGCAAATCATACACACACACACACACACACACACACACACACACACACATATATATATATATATATAAATAAATACATACATACACATATTACATATATATATATATATATATATATCTCATACTTCACAAAGCTACAATGTAACAATGCAATCAATGTACTATGGTATTACTATGTTTTAGACCGTACCACTATGGTAATACCATCTGTACCATATTACAGTTATGGTATCAAATGGTAATACTATGGAACTTTGAACTATACCATGATAGTTAAAAGTTAGAATAAAAAGAGTAGAAATACCAGATATTATGATCTTTTGAAATCATATAATAAATCTCTTTTTGCATGTGTGATATCAGTATAAAATGATTGTAACTTACTAATACGCAGAGCAGTCTGTGTCTAATACGAGTCATGCAGATGAAAGTGTTTGTTTATGATCAGACTTACGGACGTTCACGCCTCAGTCTTCTAGTGATGGGAAGATCGGTTCTTTTCCGCGAACCGGTTCT
>NW_015559670.1:603753-612990 GCF_001515605.1 Sinocyclocheilus anshuiensis | reverse complement strand
TTCTAGGTTCAGTATACTGGTGATCCGAAAACCGATGCAACCGGTTCTTGACTCGAGAACGAGAACCGCTCCAGCAGTGGGCGTGTACGTTCGTTATCCGGTTGCTCTGCTCGTGTTCATCTTCAGTTCTCTCTTCACAGCAGTTCAGTCAGTGTACTGTTTGACATGTTAAAAAAGTGAATAACTTAAGTAATTTGTGGATTAATGCTTACTGGAGACGCGAACCGTTTCAAATGATTCAGCCAGATTTGGTGAACTGGTTCAACCGGTTCACTAAGAAGAACCGGTTAAATCGAACGATTCGTTCGCGAACCGAACATCACTACAGTCTTCACGCCGAATCCCGCGGGGACGGAGGCCGGTAGCGCATGTCATGGAGAGTCTCAAATGTTCTCCTTATCTACATCATTGCGCCATTTACAGAGAAAAGAGAAGAGCGAGAAAACAGAGAACTCGAGCCTCAGTAACACACTCAATCCGAGGAGGACCCGGAAGCGCTCATACTTACCATTCCGCCGCGTGGACTTGTGGGAATCGTAGTGTCATGTACTTCTTTGATGTAATGGTGGCTGCCGAACCAACTCTTTTGTGTGTGTGTGTGTGTGTGTGTGTGTGCGCGCGCGCGCGCGCGTGTATTTGCCATTGACTAGATTGGAGAGTGAAACAGCATTAATAAGGAAGAGAAAAAATATAATAATGCATGTTTGGTGTCTCTTCTTTGCCACCTTTAATTGTGATGATTTTGGCTCACATTTAACAAAAACCCAACCCAAAGACTTAAACTACTTAAGTCTGTGTGCATTGAATTTATTTAATACACGAGTTTCACAATTTGAGTTGAATTACTGAAATGAACTTTTCCACGACATTCTAATTTATTGAGATGCACCTGTAGTTTGAACCTCTATACAACTGCATATATCAAGGTTATCATAGTTTGATTTATTTTAATGTAAACTTTTTACAGATCACTTCATGTTGTCAGGTGTAGATGAGAGAAAAAAAAGGCAAACATTTACGAAACACTGAAAAAAATATTTGAGCATTACATTTTTACATAATGATGTGTAATGATCAGTGGGCTTAACTTTTTACCGTCATTGTGTAGGCATGGGCATATATGGATAGAGTTTTTCAGTGAAAGACTGACCGGCATAAAAGTAGAAACGAGAGCCAGACTCCACATCATAAAAGGAGACCAGAACCTCCTCATAATCCACAAACACACTGACCCGCTGTGACTTCAACTGTACTCATATACAGACGCAGACACAAATCAGAACGAGCAATGTATTCATTCCCATTCCTCAGAGCCACATAGTCCAGTATTCATTTTTAGGACACAGTGTGATCTTTCCCTTCCTGTCAATGGATTCTCTGACCACTCCTAAAGTCCAGTCAGTCATTCCCTTTACCTGCACCTCAAAATAAATTCTCCCAGAAGAGAATCCCTCCTTTCCCAGGACATGTACACATCTATCAGATCTCTTTTTGTTGTCTCAGAGTTTCTGCCAAATGTTTCCATCTGTCACTTGTTTTCTATCATCAGACAGGATGCGATACGCATGAAATGTATCAGGATCTAGAGTCACATCCACTGGGAAAACAGAATATTAATCACAACTTCCCCCGACAAAGATTTTGTGATGATGTTTTAATATTAACGTTAAGATCAATGTTATCTAGTGTAGTTCATACAGCACACTGTACATGCATAGTACTGCATCCACTTCAGCTCCGTAGAGACACATGACAATAAAACATCATGAAATGTTTTGAAACTTGAAATTAAAGTCCAGCACCACTAAGCCCTTTGAACTTTAAGCCAGACATTTCAGACACACAAATTCTAATGAAGAACATGTTTGCGTCTTAAACAACTGATGCCTATCAATTTGATTTAATATTGGTTAATGTCTCATAGTTGTGGCTACAGGGATGAAGCTTCTAGTACAAGATGAATTTGAATTTGAAATTAGAGATAAAAAATTACCTGTCCTCTTTACCATCTGTGAGGTGCTGATAATGAGCCACAAACACATGATCACATACTTCTCTTATTTCAGCTTGACCTAGACTCATTCTTCATTACTGATATTAAAAGATAATAAATATATGTATCTGCACATACCAGTTTGTGTGAGTTTCTCATGTAGAGTTTCCTGCAGTTGAGTCAGAGCTCTCCTCAGAGTCTCCAGACTCTGATGAGTCTTCATACTGATCTCAGGCCAGTTCCTGGTGTTTGTAGGGCTGCACAGGGATGAGTAAATCTACAGCAGGAGAGAGGAGAAATCCTTCTATAAATGAGGCTGCAGGTGAGTTTCACAGTAAGAGCTCTGACACACCAAACACGACTTCAGGGCTTTCAGCTTTCTTTCCTCACAGATGTCACACAGAACTTCAGTTTTTTTCTTTTTTTCAATATATTTCTTTTTATAGTGGTCTACGATCTCTCGGAGTGTGGTATTAATCTTGAGATCAGGTCTTTGCTTGAATGTTTCTTTACAATATGGACAACTGCAGGTCTGGCTGTTGTCCCAGCACTTATTCAGACAGGTCTTGCAGAAGTTGTGTCCACATGGAGTGCTGACTGGATCAGTGAACACATCCAGACATATAGAGCACTGAAGCTCAGTCAGTGGACCACTGGATGACATTGCTGGAAAAAGAAATGATGAAGATAAATCACCTACACTACCTACAGCACAGACACACTTTAATTCATATCTTTAAAAACACTTGATCAAAAAGTTTCAGCTTAAATCATTACAATTTTAAAATGAAGGCTTGGGTATTGGAGTAATGAACTATAAAATGAACTGTTTGGCAAAGTTGGCAACCCTGTATGGCCTCGACTCGTAGAGAGTTTTGTTTTTGTTGGCACTGTTATTGAAGTTCTGGGATGGAGTGCAGAATTACTTTTTTGGTTATGTTCATTCAGGTGACAACACCATACTCTCAGATTCAAGTTTTAAGTTATAATTTTGAGAGATATCTTTTTGTTTTCAGTTGCACTATTCTCTCTTTAGAGAGAAATTGTTTGTATGACTTGCATCTCCAACCAGGATGCCAAGCCCCCACAACACAAGAAGAGTTATAACATGGAGACAGTCTGATAACACGGAGACAGTCAGAGATATTGTTGCAAATATGAAATGCCTGATAGAACCCATAAAGTCGAATATAGAACTGTACTTCTTTAATAAGTAAAATAATATTTTTCATATAAATAAAGTGAAAATCATTCAGGCACTAATTCATTTTTTACAGGTTATTGACTTACATGGAGGTTCATCTATACTCAGTCTTCTGTTTTCTCTTCCTTTTGTTGATGTTGATGAAGATTCTGCCATTGTTCTTCACCTCTTTTCAAGAAAAAATACATTGTTTTTGACAAAAAAAATATTGACCAATAAACTGACAAACAAACAATTAAGTGCATTTGCTTTAATAATTTTGATCATTCAAGTGTAAATTAAATCTGTTCTAACCGAGAAGGAAATTAAAGTGATAACTTCCATTAGAAACCATGTTCAGGACAATCTCAATTTCTGTCACTTACCTGTGAGTATCAGATGTGTCCACAAGCGTCTTTGAATTGCTCAATAAACATTCTGTTGTTTAAAGAGTTTGATCATCTCAGGCGCCCATATTTTTGTTGATCAAGTGAGTTTCACTTTCTCTGAATGTCTCACTGAACTACAGTGATGCCAGAGCTCCTCGGGACTAGTTTTTAGATACCAGTAGACTTTCTGTTGGGGAAAAATAGTTTGACGTACCCAAACTACAGGTATGTAGAACCTCAAACTGGCATGACACAGCTATATAAACCATAAGTGCTTTTCAAAGTTTTCAAAAAACAACTTTATCTTTAACTTTATCATCATTTTCCACACTTGTTCTGATACTCTGGCCTATGGAGGACGATATGGAGGACGAAACCTGCAAAAACAATAAATAAATAAATACACAAATAAATAAATAAATAAATATGCAAATAAATAAATACCTAACTATTTTCCTTTGATCACTCATTTATTTCTGAATGTAGTTCCACATTTATTTTTCCTCTGCGCAACATGCTAATGAGAGGGTGTCAACCATGGACTTGGTCGGGGTCATGTCATAGCTGGGGGCGCGGCTTTCCCGCTGAGAGGAAATGCATGGTGTTAATCCAGTATGGCCTATGTAAAGTCACTTTTTCCATTTAACAGAGCAAGATACATAAAAAAAACTGAGCTGTATTGTCCGTACAGTATCTGTGACAAGCCTTATGAAAAAGTGTAAGATAATAATCAGTCCCCTTGACTGATGAAGTTAATACGCATGCGCAGGCAAACGCTCAAGCGCGTCACACACGATCCGCCTACTCTTGCATAGTTGACACCCTCTCATTAGCATGTGGCGCAGAGGGGAAAAAAATGTGGTTTATTTGTGTATTTATTTATTTATTGTTTTTGCAGGTTTCGTCCTCCATACCTCAGTGGATCTGGCTTCATAATGAATCTGCTGCAGTTTTTTTTTTTTTTTGTGCTATTTTCCATAATTATCTGTAAACAACTGCTAACTGGAAATGTCTTAATGGAAATGGAAATATCTCCATCTATATTCATTCTCGCATCACATAGGATAAGAAGCATTTCCAAACGTCTCCAGTAGAGGCCGCCGTTCTCTCACAATGACTGCTCTTATCGGATGTGACGCGACCACTCCTGTTCTTGTGACTGTCTGGGATTTATTCTTTTTTTTTGACTGTCTGGGATTCTTGAAAGTTACTTTTAAGAACATGACGCATGGTTATTGTTGTTTACTCTAACTCTAGCACACAGGGAGTTGGCCAGATTTATTACTGTGATCTAATTTGGTTGAGTATCCATTAAAGTGAATTTCTTTGGCAGGTGAATGTTAAAACAACCCACTGTTTTACATCAAAGTCTAACATTTTTCACAATTCAACCTTGTGATAAAAGCAACATGTATATAACAAAGTTCTTCGCACAATTGTATACAGGCTATTTTATTTGTCCCATTATTTTATTCAAATTAAACACTGAGCACCTAAAACCATCTGAGGATGAATCAGTAGGCCGAAAAAATGTATAGGCTAATATATATTTGACATGACAGCATGTGGTAGCCTATCTGTTCGTGTTGACAAAACTTGAGTAACAAACAAATTTTTTGCTAAACATAAAATTAATCCAAATGAACTATATTCCTCACAGCCTCCTTTTCATTCCTGTCAAATATTAAATTGTTCTACCTTGTAGGGTCTATGTGACATTTGTTGCTTCAGGTTAATCCGTCAAAGCCGCTAATATTTAGCAAAGAGTTACAGATAAGAATCACAAATCTGAGCTTCTGACAGAATCGTTCACGTCTCTGTGCACTTGAGAAGGCCTGAATGACTCTTATTATTATCTTATCTACGGCTGTATACGTTTATTTGCTCTATTTGACAGCAGATTTTGATGACAATTAAGTACAAGATAAAATCTAGAAGCCACAAAAACGCCAGTGTTGTTTTCTGCAGACACGTGATCCTGTCGTCTGTTTGTTCTGCGCTGAGGCGAGCTCAGACTTGCATCCGTGTGCAGAAAATAAAGTCATGAGTCAATATTTGATTCACATCAGACCATTCTGAAGCCCAGTCCATAACAGGCAGGGCAGATCCACGTCTAAAGCTTGTGATGATCTGCAGATAGTAAATATCCTCGTTTGACACAAGTAATTGATGACGCGCACAATAATTCCAGGATAGTGAGAGCGAAAACACACACACACAAACAAACACACACACACACACACACACACACACGTTAGGTTTCTGTGAATTGTGGGGCCTCCATACCCTTCTATTACTTTTATACTGACCAAACAATATTTTCTATCCCCTAACCCTAAACCTATCCCTTACAGAAAACCTGTTTGTAGCCTATTGTTACACTTTCAGATCACAACTCATCATTTACTATTTTTACTTTTTTTTTTCCTTGTGGGGGACGCAGCAGGCTGGTCCCCACAATGTCAAAAATTTCAGGGTTTACTATCCTTGTGGGGACATTTGGTAATGTAGCATAAACAAGTACACCCTAAAAAATGCTGGGTTAAATATAACCCAGCGCTGGGTTAAAAAGGGACAAACCCAGCTATTGGGTTGTTTTGACCCAGCGGTTGGGTTCATTGTTTTGACCCAACCGCTGGGTCAAAACAACCCAATAGCTGGGTTTGTCCCTTTTTAACCCAGCGCTGGGTTATATTTAACCCAGCATTTTTTAGGGTGTACTTGTTTATGCTACATTACCAAATGTCCCCACAAGGATAGTAAACCCTGAAATTTTTGACATTGTGGGGACCAGCCTGCTGCGTCCCCCACAAGGAAAAAAAAAAGTAAAAATAATTAAAAAAGGGAAAAAAATACAAACACACACACACACACACACACACACACACACACACACACACACGTTGGTATATGTGGTTTACAGAGGTGTAAACTGTATTGCATTTTCTATCCCCTTACCCTCAATCTAGCCCTCACACAAAACCTTCTGCATTTTTAGATTTTCAAAACACACACATTTATAAAGATATAGATAGATATAGAAGTTATGTAATTGGTTTTATCAATACATTTTTACAAACTAATAGATCTTAATTGTGAAAGGATAAAAAAAATAAGTACTTAACACACTCACTCACTCAATGAATAAAAAGAACTAAAATAGCATTAGTGCAAGGTCTAAAAATCATGCATAAAAGTAATAATTAATATAAATGTAAAAATATGTTATTTTCTACTATTTATTTGATCAATTAAATTTTAAAGAAATAATAGTTCTGAATTAAAAGGTACATCAAGTACTTAACCAACCAATTTAACTAACTCAATTAATAAATAAATTAGTATTACTGCAAGGTCTAAAAATCATGCAAATCAAATAAATAAATAATATAAATATTTCAAAAAGACGTTTATGTCATGTCTTTGGTTTTATCAATTAGGCCTAATTAAAAAAAAATAGATCTGATTTAAAAGGTTTATCAAAAAATAAGTACTTAACTAACTGAATATACAAGTAACTAAAATAGTTGACATTTGGTTCAAAAGTTCTCCCAAAAGGCACTGTATAATTTTCACAAGACACCAGTTGAGACTTGTAGGCTAGTTAAAGTTTGGGACATTTTGTAACGCAGCAAACCAGGGGAAGCGAAACAGACAGTATAGTGTGTTCTACACCGTGGTATTTTCACTGCATTTTAGAGTTCCATCTTTCGGTGTATGACCCTAATAGCATGCAAAACAAATGTAAGATTACAGGTGAATTTCACAGTTTTGGGGAAATCCACTGACCATGCACACTAGAGGCATGATCTGAACCACAGAAAGATGCTGTATCAGACGTCACCACATGACGGTTGCTACTCCTGAAAGTAGCTTTGTTACATGATAATATTAATAAAAAGCATACTAAATTTAGTCCGGAAAATAACTCACATGCTGTTTTCCCTCTCATAAAACCTTTAGTTCCTCTGAAATCCTCACCCCCACAGACCACTTCCTCTGATAAAAATCTATCTATTAAGGACATCTACAGTGCTTCTCGTAGACTGTCTTTTCTGACGCCTGTGCTGCTGTGTGGTGTGGTTTGTATTTTTCCATTTGAAAATAAAAATGTAAAGCCAAATATTCAAGAAATCCCATAGAAAAGGCATTATTCTGTAATCTAACATGTTATTAAATAATGCATGGTTTTTCTAATTGGCCATTTCACCCTGAATTTGTTATATTACTTTTATGACATAAACAGTGTCATTCTATTATATCATTTTTTATAGTATTCATTAATTACATTTTTCAATATGAGTGCATGGTTTAACAAGTACGCAAAAAAGTATTAAATAATATCAATATTTTAAAAAGAACAAAAGCCAAGTACTAAATAACAAAACTATTTGAAAAAGATCTGTATTTCGTGTCATTGTTTTATCAATTCATTTAAAAAAATAAATAAAAAATTATAGAACTTTTATTTTGTGAATTTCACTACAACTATCCCTTGAGTTGTGAAGTAAAGTGAACAAAAGTAAAGTTGTCCTGTATGACTACAAAAAAAAAAATCCTTGTTTTTTTATGATTAATTTACTTACTTTTATGTAAAGCACCTTGAATTACCATTGTGTACGAAATGTGCTATATACATAAGCTTGCCTTGCCTTGCCTTACTAATGCCAATATTATGTTAATTAAAACCATTAGTTGTTCCGGTAGAAGAAGCATTTGCCCTTTCAATATGAAATCTCATTCCCTGCAAGTTAAAGGTTTCGGAAAACCCAAGAACTTCATATGTTGGTGGATTAGATCTCTACTAGGCTAATTATCATTGAGTCAAAATGCCTGTCATTAGGTTTCTATGGTTAGGTGGAGTGAAACCTGTCTACGGTAAATATAAGCATATACATAGGTGCTTTCTAGAAGGGAACAATGATTTTTGTGGAATGCATCTTTCAAAAATGAGGCCGCCGCCTGCAGCACGAAAGCTTCTAAAGGTCAGGTCTGCTCTTGCTTGTCATAAACGCACGTTCACTTAAGCAGAGGAACAACACAAGCAAGTCAACACTGTAAAAAATGACTGTGATTTTAACAGTAAAAGACTGTAAAAATGCTACAGTAAAAACCTGTTAATTGGTCATCAGTAACTTTCCATACTATATACGGTGAATAACTGTAATTACATTTAATGTAATTTTACAGTAAAATACTGTTAAAATTACGGTTTTTGGAAGTGAAAAAGAAAAAGTCATTGTATAATTTACAGTGAAAAACCATAAATTGACACTCCCAGAATTCCCTGCATGACACTTCATATTTTTTTTGTTTTTTCATTGAAATAACTATGTTTCTTCTTAGCTTTTTCTTATCAGTTGTGTACATTAGGGCTTTATCTTACATCTAATGTTGTTAAATTAATGTTTACTGCATTAATAATAATAATAATTCATTACATTTATATAGTGCTTTTCTAGGCACTCAAAGCACTTTACATTGTCAAGGGGTATCTCCTCATCCACCACCAGTGTGCAGCATCCACCTGGATGGGAGACCTCCAGGTGGATTATTAATGCCAGCAGCCATATCACCCTGCAGCCCAAGACTGGTTACCCACTGAAGCTAAGCAGGGCTGAGCCTGGTCAGTACCTGGATGGGAGACCTCCTGGGAAAACTAGGTTGCTGCT
>NW_015559670.1:570368-603721 GCF_001515605.1 Sinocyclocheilus anshuiensis | reverse complement strand
CAAAAAACCTCTGTTTAAACTGAACTAGCCAATTCACTAAAATATCACTAAAATAGCCTATTCATTGACACCGGACAGCAAACCTGACTAGCCATCAAAACAAAACAAAACAGACCATTTTTTACATCAAGAACACTAAGATATTATATAATAATAATAATAATTCATTACATTTATATAGCGCTTTTCTAGGCACTCAAAGCACTTTACATTGTCAAGGGGTATCTCCTCATCCACCACCAGTGTGCAGCATCCACCTGGATGGGAGACCTCCAGGTGGATTATTAATAAACATCAAATTTTCATTTTTGGGTGAACTATCCCTTTAATGAAATAAGTTTTTTTTTTTATTGTGAATTTAAGTTAAGTCTGTAAAACCGAAAATATTGCTACCATATTTTTAACGGGGAAATTCTGGCAACCACAGCTGCCGGTATTTTACCGTAAATGTCAGATTTTTTTTTACAGTGAAATAAAAGTCAAAGACTGATATGTGTATATAAATATGGCATTTTATTTTCATAATATGAGATACAGCATAAAAAGCAAAGACATATTTAAATGGGTACAGAACATACAGCTACATTTTTAAAAAAGGCAAAAAAATTGCCTACTTAGTATTGCCGACTCCCTTTTTAAACCCTAAACAGCTTCAATACAAACTAACAGAGTCACTAAAAGTTCCACGACTTTCCATGCTTTTGGCAATTACCTTCGAGAACTTTGAGAAATTATGTCAAGTTACACTGGTGATGCTTGCATTCTTGAGGACATTTTATAAGTTATGGAAAAATACACCAAAGGGTGCATACTCTTCTACCTTTGTGGTAGTTCTGCTTAACAAATGTCAGTTACGGCACACGGTGCCAACACATTCAACATACACGGTACTGCGAATCATGCAGAACCACAAATAACAACACTTGAAACACAAAAAAGATGTTTTTACACTAATAAATCTGAGAATTTGCCATTCCATTATCAAATATGATTGCATATTTTGTAAAAACAATGGAACAAAACTGATATTATACTCTTGAAAACCACAGCAAGATGGAAAATGCACTGTTGGTTAATACAACCAATAGTGAATTCACCATAGTTAGAGGTCAAATAACAATATTAAAAATACAACAGAAATAAAATCTTCTTGACAAAATCAGCCAATCAGAACATAAAATCTGATGTGAAGCGGAACAGTGGACCAATGAGATTCTACTGTGGGCGGAGCTACACCACTGACTTGACACACACAGCCAATCAGAATATATCTGACATATAGCAGGACTGAAGACCAATGAGATTCACTGTAGTTGGAACTACACTGCATTATGTGACAGACTCCAACGAAAATTATTTTTGTGTTCTCGCTAAAAGAAAAACGCTGCATGACTCGACGGAACATTTCTGATATGAAGTGGGACTGTGGACCAATGAGATTTCACAGTGGGCGGGGCTACACCACATTACATGACAGTCTCCAACAAAATAGTCATTTTTCTGTCCTCATTAAAAAGCAAAACGCTGCACAACAAAAACAGCGGGATTGTAGACCAATGAGATTTCACTGTGGGCGGAGCTACACTGAATTACACCACAAACTCCAGTGAAATCACTTCTTGTGGTTGCAGTTGAGAACTTATTGTAACACCTTTGGTGCCAGAATCTTTGTCTTGTCATCTAGTCCTTCAACACAGATAAATTAAAAAGCCCCATCCTGAGACTGAAGGGTCAAAATCTCTGCAGCCAGTCTTTGTGGGTCCAGGAGATATGGGAACATGTCCATGGCTCTGTCCACCAAACGTGCGTTGAAAATTGCAAGTAATTTCTTCCTCACCTGCTCCCGTTCAGACCACTGAGGATTGTGATTGGAGGGCGACCAGTGTCCATGTCCTCTCTCTGGCTGCATGGCATTGTGGGACGCTGGAGGATAGCCACCATAATGGTCAGACCAGTAGCCCTGTTGGGGAGGAGGCCCTCTGCTGTGTGGAAATGAATACTGGGACATGTTAACAGGTGGGTAAACTGGACCTCCTCCATAGGAGTGATACCGGGGTTGAGTGTAACCCGGGTTTGTTGAGCTGGGCAGGCCCATGCTATGGTGCTGACCGGCTCCACCGGTGCTGACGGATTGGTAGGAACAGCAACTGCAGGGTTGGCTATTGGCCGGAACGTAGCGATGCCGCCCACTGTTGGATGGTTTGGACTTCCTGTGGTCGCAGTAGCGATCACAATGGGAAGCTTCAGGAGAATGGCATTCGTAGGAACCCAAGCCAGAATCCAAACGCTCCTGAGATCCACTGGGAAAGGATTCTAGACTTGTTGGCGAATGCCGACATTCTTTTTTCAAAGGAAACTTCCTTTGAGTTGGCTGGGGGGCTGCTTTGATGACAAGGACATTTTCACTGGTGTAACTCTTCTTAAGAGATCCAGCATCCAGGGAGAGTTTCTGTTCCTTTACTTCCTCCAGAGGTGGACTCTGACTGGAAACTGGCTGAGGTTTGTGCGGTGTGGATGAAATTTTGGCTTTGTCTCGGAGCTCATCAGCCAGGGCACGCTGGGATTGCTTGGTTCTCTCCGGATGATGGAACTTGCACTTGATTCCATAAGTGCACTTCTTTCCTGTATTGAAAACAGGAGATTTTCATTCTTGTTCACATAATACATGCTATCCTTGTGTGGTCAGAAAAGACATGGTATATACTACCATTCAAAAGTTTGGGTGTCAATCAAAAGTGACAATAAAGACATTTATAATGTTACAAAAGAGTAATTTTTCAAATAAATGCTGCATTTAACATTGATAATAATATGAAATGTTTCTTGAGGAGCAAATCAGCATTATTAGAGTGATTTCTGAAGGATCATGTGACACTGAAGACTGGGGTAATAGTTGCTGAAAATTCAGCTTTGCATTACAGGAATAAATTACGTCAAAACATATTAACAAAGAAAACAGTCTTATCGACCCAAAACTTTTGAACAGCAGTGTATATTGTTTATTAATTCCTTGTATCTGGGTTATACTTTTTATATGGGCCATGGCAAATAAAAATGTCAAGCCACTCCCTGATAATTACACCAACATGGGACTGCAAGACCGCATGAACTCACTAGTAAAAGTACAATGTCAATCATTCATGAAAGTTGGAAAAAAAAAATGTGATTCTTACCATAAGGACAGGGCTGTTTCTTAGGTATACGTGGAGTTTTTCTCAGAAAGTTGTCTAGGGTGGGTCCATGTCTTCCCACAGGGTCATCTGGAGGCATAAACCTACACAAAAGCATGGTGAATTTAATCAAATTGGGCTATCAAACAACTTGACCTATGCTGCGAAGACCAAAATGCAATGGCACTTACTTGTCATTGACGAACGAATACATCAGAAGCCTCTCCTCTATAAAACGCTTCCACTCAGGACGTTCTCCTTGCAGATCTCGGTAAGTGTCATTGGAAACAATGATGCCGTCGGATTCGTATGCCAGCTTTACGATAAAACGGTCATCATAGCAAACCACTCGTTTTCCTGCCACCCTTCTGGATGGTGTGAATACCAAGAGCTTCCTCCGCTCTAATTCACGCAGAATGTGCTGATCTGAGAAAAACATTCATGAAATGTAAACTCTGTTGGCATTTTACAACTGTTGCTTTAATTTATGTTAATTATTAAAAACCTGTACAATAATTAAATTAACATATTTAGTCACTTAACACTTAAATGCATGTTTGCACTTGTAGAATTAAATGCCTAGTGACTAGTTTTTCATACTAATTTTACCTTGATTAAAAATTCAATACGCAATATGCTAAAACAAAACATTGAGCTATGCAATGGCTAAAGATGTGTGGATAAATATGTTTTTTTTAGTGCAAACCTTGGACAGATTGAAAAACTAGATTTATGTTCATGATATGGAAATAAAACAAGCAATGTACTCACATTTACTAGCACTTTTTGCGATATCAATTTAAATGTTTTGTCTGCCACAATTATGTAATGTCCTTAAACGTATTTTCTAAGCAAATATTGATAGACATGCGATTAATCTGACATTACCATTGATTGACAGATCTTGTTAGAACACAGTGTCTATTTTGTTGAAACTAAACAAGGTCTTCTTGGTATTCGGTTACCCTTTGTACTAGCTGGAACAAACAGCCCAAGGTAAAAAAAAAGATTCTAGGCATTTTAATTTGCTTGTGATTTTCTTTGGACCAGTGCCCATTTACACATAGACAGTTTATTTCAGGGGAAGCAGGAATTCAAACATACTTACACATGATTGCATAGTTAAATGTCAACTGTTAAGACAGATCAACATCACAACTATTTTTTGGATGCACAGAATTATCACTAACCACAGGGCTGCCCTCTAGCTAGGTCAAACTTAGGAGGGTTTGGCAAACAATGCAGTTTAAACAGGCTGGTACATCTTACCCGGCAAAAGCAGCGGTTGTATTATTCCACTGTGGCCTTCTTTATGTTATAAGGAAGTTACGAAGGTTTTAAAAACCCCAGGTACTTGCCAATATATCTTATGACATACTTCATTCAAACAGCTACACAAATAAAATCAATGCGGGGTTTTCCCATACTTCCAGTTCTATTATTTGAGACCTGAGGTTGAAGACCAGACATAAAAACCAGAACTGTATTTCCTGTATTCCAAGTGTAATTTAGTTGAACATTCATACATCATTTACTCGAGTGGCTTCCAATATAACAGGTCTGCAGGTCTCTTTTTAGCCATTTTGTTGCTAAGAGGAAACAGACCTTGCTTACGGGAATGTGAGTCCCTCTGGAAAGCAGGAATTGGTTCTGACACACGGTGCATTCCCTGTTCCTCACCTGTAATAGGCACATCAGGTCGTGGCTGTTCTTTTCTCCAGGAAGGCACAAACACTGTGATGTCAACGTGACCCCGCTCCAGGAAGAAGTTCACCGCCAACTGAATTCCCAGACAGGAAAAAACTTCCTTGTTCCCGTGACTACAAAACAGAAAAAGTCAATTTTACTTGTAAATTTCAATTAGTTTGGAATTTGCATAAGGAAATTGTACTGCATGCGAAGACATTAATTTAGCAGACGCTTTTGTTCAAATAAGGAATATCATATTAACCTTGTTTAAGTTTTTTATTTTTGAAAATATTTTTCAATAGATTATGAGATCTCTCTCCAGGTTTGCTGGAAACAGTGGCTGCATTAAGATATCAGGTTATTTCCTGTTAAAAATATTTAAGATAGTTATAATGAAAGTTGTTATCCTCACAGGTGTTATCCTTAGACACAGGTGACAATGGGCAGTAATATACATTCCAGTGTTTGTTTGTTTGTGTTTAACGCCATTCCAGCTTCTGTGGCTATTTTCATGGCGAGAATTATTATGGCTGAATTATATGTTTTCACATTCCAGTGAAATCACAAAATAAAATACAGCACCATTACTGATATACTGATATATATTTATCTACTGACAAACAGAATTTTTTTAATTTAATTTTTTAAAAAGGCATGCAAGATTTGTTTAACCCTCATGTTGTGTTCATTTTGACCATTGAATTTTGATTATAACAGGGTATAAAAAATGCTTATGAATTACTTGTTATGCTATATTACTGCTAAGTATTGGATTCAATCTTTTTATCAACAGGTTTTCTTTCAATAAGCAGTTTTTGTATTCCTTTTTGGAACTAACTGATCGTAGGCCTCATTTAATTGAGCTTATGCACATTCGTTTTTGCGTGAAGATTGCCAAAATCTTAACCAAATAATATATTTTACTCAAAAACTGAGGTGTATAACCTCAGACCAATGAGGCCTATGATCAAGTTGACAAAGACTGATTCCAAGATGTGGTAATAAATTAGCATAATGAGAGATTTACAAAGATTTTTTAACAGCCTGGTCATTTTTGACAGGGAACACCAAATCAGGTAAAGGATTTTCAGCACCGCAAAAGAGTTAAAAAAATCAATTTAATTGTATGAACAAGTCAATTTTAATTCAAATCCAAGCCAGGATCTTTTAATAGTGCCTGGAATAAACAGAATTGGGTGAGTGAAAACTGTCTGTTCTATGAGGTAATTAAAAACGTCTGATTTATAGGAACAAAAATAGCAAAGGTGGGCAGAGTTATCCAATCAGACGCCGTGTTGCAATGCTGTCGGGCCTGTTCTGTTACACAGCGTTCTTTTCACAGACATTCTCCTTCAGGATAGTAAGAGAGGGAAGGGAGGGGATGGGAAACGACGCTGATTTGCATATAAGATTATTTGCATACTGGAGTGATGACAGATACAGGAGCCTGCAGGGGCAAATCTGGACTCCACTTGCAAATGCAAGTGAGATACAAAGGGAGGGTTTTTAAAAGATCATTAAACACGTAGGCGCTGTGTAATTCTTCAATAAGTCCTCTCACAAAAAAAAAAATCTATCTATATAGTCTATCAATATAATTTGTTCTGGCAACATATGATCTAACTTCTCCAAATAACTTCATGATGTTCTGGTCTGACATTTGGAATGAATTACTCAACAAATCCTACGCAAAGCATTTGAGGAGGAAAAATAATATTGTGCAATGTGTAAAAAGTGTATAAATAATAAAAGTTGAGTGTTAAAATACTATCCAGTCTGTACAATGAATACCAAATAACGTTCATCCATTTTTAGTGGATTAACACAAAAACCAGATATTCAGTCAAGTTGTACACCTTTACATAAACACAAATCCACCTCTGTTTTCAGGGGGGAAAAAAGAAGGAAATGGACCTGATTTGCACATTAACTTGAAATGTATGAGGAAATACTGGGTTTTATCACCTCTCAACTATGACACAATTACTGAAGGCTGAAGGTAAAAGGTTTACATTTTGGCAAAGCTGTTCCTTAAAAATAGAAAGTCTCAATTTTAAAACTCCATTCATCTATTTTACAGTAAACAAACACGCTTAACCATAACATAATGAATATTCCTTGATTGTTTTATCATCATAATTATTTGCAACTCTATCTATATAACTACAACCAACTGTAATTAAGCAAAAAAAAAAAAGTAAATACATTAAATCATTACTCCAAAACATTAGCCCAACACCGCAACATATTGCTCAGCCATTTTTGATGTTCCGTTTGTTGATGCTATTGGCACAAATTTGCACATTTCAGCTTTAATATATTAAAAAAAATGTCTTATTAAATGGAAGTGCAAGATTTTTTTAAATGTTTTCGAAAGATGTCTCATGCTCACCAAACCTTCATTTTATTTGAATAAACATACAGTAAAAATTGTCATTTTTGTGAAATATTCTTGCAGTTTAAATGAACAGTTTTCGATTTTTATACATTTTCAAACATCATTTATTCATGTGATATCCAAGCTGACTTTTCAGCAGCATAAGAGACTTCTTTCAAAAACATTAAATACTAATTATTCCAAATTTAAAGTTTATGTTCAGTTTTACTTTTACAAAAAAAAAGTGCGATCTTGTGATTTTTAAAATTTAAATGTCCTGTTAAACATCTGACCTAAAGAAAAAGGTCAACATCAACATAAACATCACCTTTAAATTTACTGTAAACAACTTCAATAGCAAAGTGGTAGAAGAGAGACTTAAATGTCACTGTAAACACTTCTTAAAAAATCTTATCGCATGCCATGTTTACAGTAAGCTTACCTCATGGCTACATTAGACCCATCAATGACTATTGGTCTGAGTGCGTCCTCATCCTCTACCAGCTCTTCCGGAGCGCTTGTCACTGCTGGAGCATTATGACAGTGATTTTGGGCACTTCGGACTTTACTGGAAGCATCCCCACGTGAAACCAGCACTGGGGAGGCTGTAGGTTCCTCTGACTCCCCAGCAGCCTGTATCAGCTCACCCAAAACCCTGTTGGTGTCTGCGTTGAGGCCGAGTTTCAGGAAAGCGGCACGGACCTGCGTTTGGGAAAACCCCAGCTTGAGGAACAGGTCGTGCTGGGCCTGAAACTCAGAGCCCAGTTCTGAGGATTCATCTGGAGTCGGGCTGGACTGGGCCGGGTCCATTCTAATGCTGCTGGAAACGGGAGGGCTGTACAAAGATGTGGGTGCTGTTACCCATGTGTTGGTGGTGTTTACGTCAGAGCTGTGGGATCCTACGCTGGAAGACCAAAAGGAATCCAAATACAATTGTAACGTGGGGATGGTGCTGATTTCAGCACTCATCTCTTCATCCAGAAAAACGTCTTTATCAGTCACACCTGTTTAGAGAATGTGTAATAATAGATATGATAAACAAAGCATTCATAGCTAATTCAATATTTATTTATAGCCTCACATAACAATACAACACATCTAATTATCTAAATATCACATGACAATGAATTTACCTGATGTGACAAACATCTTTCAAACATTTCTGAATTTAATTATGAATTTTAAACCAATTAAATTGACTATAACTACTATTCAATAGATATTTTTTCAATAAACAATATTTTATTAAAATATATTCAATCTATACAATTAAATATCTTAAACATAAATGAGTCTGCATATATATTAAAACGTATAAAATATATAAATTCTTTAAAAAAAAAAAAGAAACATAATAAATACGTACTAAATCGCTACCATCTATAAACAAACAAGCTATAAAATCTAAGTCTGTTTGTGCACAGGAAATGTAATTTTAATTTTCATACGTGAAACTTTAGACTTCACTGCCTAACTTTAAAATGAGCAGGTCTCATAACTCATTTTGTCTTTTAAAATCATGAAATACTGACAGTTACAACAGCGACATCACATTACACAACAGTTCCCGCATTCCAGCACATGGACGCTTACTTTACCTCACCACTTTGTTTACCAATATTTCACAAATTCATTTCTACATAAAATCACAATATAAGCAGATATGAAACAGTTTACTATAACTTTACTATATAAATGTCTATGTCGGCTGTTAAAAACGTCAATATACCGAAACTATCGCTTAGTGTACTACTTATATGTACAAATATATAAGCTGGAAAAGTTACAAACAAAATAAAAGTTATACGTAACGTTACCTTTACTTGATCCGTTCTCTTTGTGTTTCGAGCTGCTGCCTTCTTGTAATAAAGTTAATAAGTTCGCAAGTTTCGTTCCTGTTGAACCCAGAGCAGCAAAATACCGGAGAGAGAATCGGCACACCTTTAAATCACAACCTCAAAACCAGGAAGTAGCTCATTCACGCACGTGCTCACGTCACGGAGGCCTTCGATTTATTTCTCTTCTTCCTCTATTAAGAATAATAACGATGTAAAAGACTTTGGTTTTTTTAAAGGCAAAAGCTATCTAAAAATAATTAAATATAAAATAAGAAGTTGTAAAATGTTGTAGTATTTGTAAACATGCTAAAAAAATATTTGTCTTTAGTTATAAGCTGCATATGTAAATTGTAAAAGAATGCTGTTGATACTACAGTACCAGTTTTTCCTTCTTAACTCGTTTAAAAATAAAAGTTTCCATTATAATCAAGTGTTTTACACATCATATGAGAACTGATGTCATATGAGAACTGATGTCATATGGGAACATTAAGTTCCACTTTTATTTCCTAGAAAACCCAGCACCCATAAGTCAATACATGATCTAAAGAAACTATAGCCTAATGAAATGTATTTAAATTATAGCTCTTTATACGAAGATAAAGGTCTTTGATTAACTTGCAAAGAATCGACCAAGTATAGTCTGTTTTATTAATGCAACTTAACATTTTATTATTTTTAATGTGTGTGTGATACTGTTGAATTCATAAAATCATCATAAAAAACAATAACAACATTAACTTATTTATATATTTATTGCTTTTAAACAATACAAGAAATTGTTCTAAGAATACATTTCTTCAATTAAACTGAAACAGGCAAAAAGTTATTGAGCAAACATGAATTCACATGTTCTACATTTGTAAATTTCACTTCCCCTTTCTATATACAGCATAAGACAGTGAGAAGTGAGGGCGTAATCTTGGTGCTTTTTTAAATTCTCACTATTACTCCAGGTTATTAGTTCCTCACCAACAGCCACATATTTTCACACTATCACATTTAGTTGATGTTATCTTGGGATCAAGAAACGCAAATGTCAAGAGAACAACCATTACAGAATCATGAACATTTTGGTATGTGTTAAAAGTCATTTCTTTTGTGGTTTGCAAAAAAGGGAAACCCCTAAATGAACACTGACTCAGACCACAGTTAGTTGCATAGATTGCAACTAGTCTCCTCTCACCTGCCTTCTTGTTTCAGTCTTTTTGTACTTGACATGCAAATAATGAATGATGTATTGTATGTATATTTGTTTTGACCGACAGGATGTGTTTGAATGCTGCTTATACATATGTTGTAGTTCATAGAGATAAAAAAACTAGAACTGTTCAATATTTAAGTCGTAATTGTTTATTCTATAAAGAGACTCCACTAATAATGTTTAAAGTAAAGGAGATAGTTGGGGTCTTGCGTGAACTTTGTGGCAATTTATTGTAATAATCGTTTTTCAGGGATGTTGGCCACCTTGGGCATAATGTTCCTCGCCCAAAGAGTGAGATTCTTGTTCTTGTGATGAAGTTTCTCCACCTTCTGCATGATGTTCCTCGTCTGCAGGAAGTTTCTCCACCTTCTGTGGACTGAGATTCTTCTTGTGCTGAAGTTTCTCCACCTTCTGTGGACTGAGATTCTTCTTGTGCTGAAGTTTCTCCACCTTCTGTGGACTGAGATTCTTCTTGTGCTGAAGTTTCTCCACCTTCTGTGGACTGAGATTCTTCTTGTGCTGAAGTTTCTCCACCTTCTGTGGACTGAGATTCTTCTTGTGCTGAAGTTTCTCCACCTTCTGTGGACTGAGATTCTTCTTGTGCTGAAGTTTCTCCACCTTCTGTGGACTGAGATTCTTCTTGTGCTGAAGTTTCTCCACCTTCTGTGGACTGAGATTCTTCTTGTGCTGAAGTTTCTCCACCTTCTGTGGACTGAGATTCTTCTTGTGCTGAAGTTTCTCCACCTTCTGTGGACTGAGATTCTTCTTGTGCTGAAGTTTCTCCACCTTCTGTGGACTGAGATTCTTCTTGTGCTGAAGTTTCTCCACCTGTGGATTGAGTTTCTTCTTCCTCAAAATGTTAAAAAATGCCAGAATCAGAAGAATCATATTCTACTTACCACAATGCTGCTTACACTATAAACACAGAAACGTACTGAAGTTTTCCCATTATTTTTAGTTTCCTTCTGCAACAGTACTTCTGAAAAATTGTTAGTTGATATAGATGAAAAGCTTATAATCATCTAGGCTGTAATTTGATATTGAGTCTTTGAATATTTCAAAAGAGCTCAAATCACTGGTAACTTTATTGAACATTGCTATTGTAAAACATTTTTAGCAGTGCGATCATTAATAGCAAGTTTCATGCTCTTGACAGCAAATATCACCTGTAATACCTTGAGAAATCCAAACTTCAACAGTTCCTCATGTTTACAGTACAAGAGTTCCCTGTAAAAGTAATTTGCATTTAGCCACCATGCCAAACTAAACACACTAAACATGTATTTCATATTTAGAAATGTGTTAGATCATGATTTTCAAACAACAACAAAAAAGAATTACTTACTAGCGCAATATAGTTTGTAGAAGATTAGAAGAATTACCATCAGACAGTTCAAGAAGTCAAAGAAAATGGTGATGTTTGCAGTCTTTCCTTTTGCCATATACTTTACATCTTTAACCGAGGCAGTTATACAGCATTTGACTACATTTGCCTAAACAGTCAATGTAAAATGAGCCCTGAAATAGTTTGCATTCATTCACTGTGTACAGACGGCATACGAAAATCCTCAAATTCATCTGTCAGTTACACTCTTAAAAATAAAGGTGCTTCAAAAGGTTCTTCAAGCGATGCCATAGAAGAACCATTTTTGGTTCCACAAAGAACCATTCAGTCAAAGGTTCTTTAAAGAACCATCTCTTTCTTACCTTTTTATAATCTGAAGAACCTTCTTTCGCCACAAAGAACCTTTTGTGAAGCAGAAAGGTTCTTCAGATGTTAAAGGTTCTTTATGGAACCATTTAGACAAAAAGGTTATTCTATGGCATCGTGAAGCACCTTTATTTTTAAAGAGTGTATAAAGTTTTTAAGAGCAATTATGAATGAATGTCTTACACAAATAGCATTTTGGTACCTTTAAAATAATGGCAAGGCATTGTATAGGCCTACTATGTGAAGAAGGTAGATATTAACTAAATGGGTACATTGTTTTCAGCAACAGGATATTTTTAAATGTCAGCTTGGGGCAAGTTGTCACACATTTGAAATGTTATACATTTATTTAAAAAACATTTGATTTGAAATGTTTGAATGTTAAGTCTTTTACAGTTAGGCCTATGTTGTTTCATAACTTGGAAAAATGGAAATAAATACATAACAATATCAAGAAATGTTTTTTTTTACTAGTAAAAAGTATGAAAATTACACCTGCTGTCTCCAAAATTAATTAATAGATTATTAACTGAATGAAAGAACAATATATTGAATGAATGAATGAATGAATGAATAATACAACAGAATATAGGGGAGAGCAGGGTGAGTTGAGCCAATTTTTACGGTGTGTTTTAAGTGAGCACATGACCGTAATGGGTCCAATTTAAATATGTACATAAATTTCAGGATGTGGTGCATCTTTGGGAATAACCACTTCATATCTAAAATAAACAGCTTTCAAATTATGGCTTTCCATAACATTTTTTTTTTAAAGTGGTCTCTTGGCTCAACTTGCCCCTTGAGGGGTAAACTGAGCCTAGGTAGAGGGTAAGTTGAGCCACATTGAGTTAAACTGTGCCACTGATTATGCTGAAGTAAAACTGAACACTTTCAGCTCATGCTATATCAAAAGAAGAGAGATTCAATAAAAATGGCTTCTTAAAATCTATTTGAGAGCCCTGTGATGGACTGGAGCCTTGTGCAGGGAAATACAATTTCATAAAAACTTCAATGGCCAATTTTCAAAAACAAAGTCTATTTAACATTTTCAGAAAAAATCAAATTCAAAACAAAGAACGAAATCACAAATATTTGGTCTAAAACAAATGAAATTTAACATAGAAATACAGTAAGATAATCCTTTATAAGGGGTGATCCACTGGCTCAACACTGGCCCACTCTTACCATTTTAACAAACTTGTATCATCCAATAGTTTACAGCTAACATCACGCTAACAGTATAGCCTCATATTATAACTTCCTAAAGCACAAACACATTGTGCGAGCGCGAGCGCGCAGGAGCAGTGGGTCAGCGTGGCATTACGTGACGTCATAATGCCCCGCTAGAAGCGGCATATGCCAGAAGAAAATGAACTTGATAAAAAAAAACACGCGCCGCGCCGACTGCAGTAACTTGTTCCTGTGGTTTATTCAATAAGTGAGCCGATAATAAAACCGTACAATAACTCTTTTCATCATGTCTCAAAGAACTCTTCCTTTGCTCATCATAAACCTCGGCGGAGAAATGATCTACATTCTGGATCAGCGCCTCCGAGCGCAGGATGACAACGATGAGAAAACTCAGAGAGGTAACGATAATAGATACAATAGCTGCATATCTACCTGAATCCTGCTTTAGCAAGCTGCCAATAACTAGTCCAACCTTCGCGCGTTTTTGTCTGTTTTATGAATGTATTATGACAATAAAAACAAAAGTAGGCTACAGACAAAAAAAAGACGTGTTATATGAATTAATTTGATTCTCAAATGCAGAAAAAGGGGAAAAACCAGGCTACTCGTTAAATGCAAACAATAAAATAAAAGCAAATAATGAAACGTTGACATAATCCACAAACCATAAACATCCACAATTGGTGTCCCAATGATTGTCAGCCATCTTATTCCCATTATGTCATGTCATATCGTGCATATTTGCCTTATGCAAATCATTGTAATATTTAGTAAGTTACTTTAAAAAGGTAGCCTAATCTAACTATCTTATCTATCTATCTATCTGTCTGTCTGTCTGTCTGTCTCTAAATATAATTAAAATATATTTAAAATGCAAATATAATGACAGTTTTAGAAATATATCTATTCACATGCATGATTTGATGTTATCTCAGCTTCTGTCAGAAGGTAGCGTGCTTAACTGACAGATTCATGTACAGTACCATGCCTAATTTTCAATTGCACTAAACTATGCCCTGTCGTAAGACTGAGTGAAGGAGAAGTGCTTGCTCAGATGTAACAGAAATTTGGCCTTAACGCAGGTTAAATGCTCTGTTGCAGGTCGTTGGACAGATGATGACAGGAAAAGAGGTACATTCTTTTTTTTTCATTACCTTTCTTCCTATTTAGTTTGTTGCAAATATTTTATATGTTACATGCAGCTTATTTTGTAACAGAAAAAGCATGTGTGGAAGAATCATTCATTAAATGTTGTGAAATTCTAAGGGGTTTCGTTAAGAAATAAATATATGTCATCCACACAGTGCCACATGTACCAAAAGCAATCAATAATCGGAAAAAGTCATATCATACTACATTTTATTATCCAAAATTAAGGTTAATATAATGTATGTATTTCATAACCAAACCCATAATTAACTAATGTACAAAAATAATTTTCATAATGCAAACTAGCAGATTCTTTCCATTTCTTTCTGTGGGATATTTAGGATTTGACTCCTGCCTCAATGTTTCTCTTTTTCTTACTCATCTTTCTCATGCTCTTTCTAGTTATGAATGATATAGTGGCCACTATGTTCAATAAGGCTTTTCTAGAGGAGCTCTTGCGGCCGCAGGATCTGTACTCCCACCGAGCCCTGCGGACAGTTTTGACACGGCTAGCACACGCCTCTATTATGCGTCTAAACCCGGCCAGCATGGATAAGGTATGAACTCACCCTCTCCCCAGGCAAAAACAATTGTGAATCACACTCCTTTTTTTTGTTTGTTTGCATTGAGTTTTCTTAGAGTGCCAGTAATTAAATACATTATTAGAGAAAGATTTACTCAGATTAAACGTAATTCCTTAAAGTACTTTAAGAAATAGTAAAAATGAATGGTCTTGATTGTACATGTACAGTATGCACCAGGCCAAAAGTAGGACTGGTTGTCCAGCTATTTAAAATGAAAATGTGTGTGTGTGTTTTTTTACTTGAAAAACACCAATACTTTTAGGCAACAGTTTGCATGGCTTCTTACATTTAAGTCTTGACTGAACTTAAAATGTCAGTTTGCCATGGCTTAAAGGAATCGTTCATCAAAAAATTGACTTTTGCTGAAAATTTGTTCACACTCAGGCCATCCAGTTTGTTCACTGGAACAGACATTTAACCTTATATCACTTGCTCATCAATGGATCTTTGGCAGTGAATGGGTGCCATCAGAGTCCAAATCACTGATAAAAACATCACAATAAAGTATGTAAAACAAGTAATCCACACGACTCCAGACCATCAATGAATGTCTTGTGAAGTGAAAAGTTGTGTGTTTGTAAGAAACAAATCCATCAGTAAGTTGTTTTAACTTTAAACTGTCACTGTAACTGTCATATAATCCAATAAACAAATTAACTCATCTACATCTTGGATGGTCTGTGGGTGAGTAAAGCTTCAGTAAATTTTCATTTTTGGGTCAACTATCAAAATCTGCCATGATCAACAGGTTATTAAATATGACAAAAAAAGGCGATGTAAACAAAGCAAGCAAATAATGTAACTATATCAAGTTTCATGCCCCAGTGCATGCTGGGAAGATGTTGAATAAATGTTTTTTCAGTCTAGATCTATTTAAACAAAAAACAAACAAAAAAAATATGCAGCATGGTGACTTAAATTAAAACAAATCAGAGAAAGCGCATTAAACAACAAAATGCATTACTTGTGTTTCTGAACATTGTACTTCTGAACATTAAGTAAACAAAAAAATATTTTTGTTAGCATTATTAAATTTTATCTATGAACCAGTAGCATTTTACAACGTGTAATGCAACTATAAAACAGTGCTATTTCTACTTGTTCCAACCCAGAAAAAATGAATTAAATGTAGTCAGTTACATTCAGTCATATTAAATAACATTTCTGACTTGAATAAAACCAGTTAATTTAGACCACATATAGCACATTTTTCAGTTTATGTGGCACAAAAATGTTTACAGTCTATATTTATTACCAATTTCCTTTGTAAGTTTGTGTTGTTGTCTTTATTGTAGCTTTACGATTTGATGACTATGGCCTTTAAGTATCAGATCGTTCTGTGTCCACGTCCACAAGATTTACTGCTTATCACCTTCAACCACACGGACACCATCAAGGAACTGGTGAAGGATAATCCCAGCCTCGTTAACCAGATCAATGAAGCCCAGAGGCAGCTTATTGAGGTAAAAGTCCACTGTTGTCCACCAAGAACTAGCTTGCGCTTAGATTTTAAATGCGGTGTAAACGTCTTGTTTCATTATGAGTAATATATATATAAATATATCTACTTAAGAACTGTTGTAAAGTAATTCTATATAAAATCCATCACACATCCAGTTGCTTTTCTGTGCCAATGTTATTGCTATTTCTAGTGCACACTTGCCAAATTTAAAAAGCACATTTTTCTAAGGTATACACACCCTTATCTGATGGTGAGTTTCAACTCATCCGACACACGCTGCTGGTTCTCTTTCAAGATATGCAAATCAGGGTAAGTCGTTAATAATTGTTTATGAAGGCATATTGTCATTAGTGTTTGAAATGGATCGCTGCCAGATCATATGGTTGTATGCAAATCATTACGGTGTCATGACATTTTTTATAAGAACATCCAAGCGCAGTCATTCCGTTATGCGCTTGTAGTGACACTTACTGATTGCATGAGATTTTGTAATATGTTCTTTCATCAGGTCTCAATTTTCTTGAAAGAAAAAATCCAGAACCCAAATGGCCATTTTGTGCTGATTTGAGTAAATGAAAACACAATACTTACATTTCAATGTGAATTACCCCACATAACTGTCATCCTCCGTGTTCTTTGAATATAAATTCCATCATCTGCACGCAAGTGATTCTGGGATATGGTAGGGTGTGAAGTGTCCATCAGATGTACACTTCATTTTCTTGGGAAATGGCTTTAGAAATACGTCAGCCTTCGTCACGCCGCGGTGACGCAAATCGGCCTTGGGCTGCATTCCAGTTCACTTTTAGACACGCACTCGCGAACTTCCCTAAGCACTTACCCTCGGGGGAATCCCCACCGTCATTTTGAAGTGCGTTCCACTTCGTCAAGTGGACGAGGGAAGTTTACATGGACATACCCTCAAACTCTCGATTTTGACAGAGGGAGCAATTCTACTTCATATGCACACTTCAGGCCACTCCACAGACCACAATGCAACACGATTATGACGTCATCGCAGATCGCGTTTAATTTATCCCCACCCCAAACAACTCTATAATATATAAAAACAAATTTTTTACATTTATAACAGCCCAAGCATATCTATATACATATAGAATGCTGCACCAAACAAATTCGTAAGGGGAAACATGTAAACAATAAACCAACTCCAAAGCGGATTCTAAGTGATCAAGTGCTTAGGTTGTTCCAGTTCAGCACATTCCAAGGGTTCCGCCAGTAGTGGGCACTCAAGCAACGTAATCAATGACGTACATCTGAGTAAAAGAGACGGAGGGAAGTTTGCGAGTGAAGGGCATAAAAAAATGGACTGGAACGCAGCCTTGGAATGCGGTCTTTGGAGGGTGCATTCTTGAATTGGAACAGCCTTCGTCGCACCGCTGTGATGCAATCGCACTTCAAATGCGCACTTCGGAGTCCGTGCACTTCACTTTGGGACACAGCTAATGTCATGAGGACTCAAATGGCACCAAGTGCTAGGAATGAGCATAGTTGCACGAGCAATTTATTTGCTAGTTTTTAGGTTAATACCATATATTCCTTGATATATGTGGGATATTGCCTTATGTGAGATGGCGCCGACGATGATGGCTGCCTCCGTGGCATTGTGTATATATATATATATATATATATATATATATATATATATCACAGTTTCCACAAAAATAGTAAGCAGCATAAATTAATTACATTCTAAAATACATTCAAATGGAGGACAGTAAGCTATTTTAAATTGTAATAATATATTTTACTGTTATTACAGTTTTACTTTATTTTTCCAATGAAATAAATGCAGCATGTGTGAGTAAAGACTTTTAAGACTCTTTAAAAAAAAAATTTTTTATTTATTTTTTTAATCTTATCAACCACAAATGTATATATGTATATGTATGTTTGTATGTGTATGTGAATCTCTGTTGACCTCTGTACAGGTACAACACACCCTCACCTGAAGAAATGGATCCATCAACTACCTCTAACAGCACAAGGAAACCAAAGCAGGTACACCCTCACTGCAGGCATCATGCAAGATTCCAATAGTACAGCTCATGTTAAGGAAAACAAAAGACTACTACTAATGTAATATAATATAACATAACATAACATAACATAACATAACATAACATAACATAACATAACATTAATAACATGTAGATTTATTGAAATTTTATCTTTGCAACTCAATGTTCTCTGGATTTTACTGTGTTTTTGTGTGAATATCTGAACATGTTATGGACAGGCAGACACAACGCCCAATCCTCTGGCCACAGAGGAACTCAACCTGCTCGCTAAACTAATGGGTGGAATGGAGATGGAGAAAATCTTGAATGTGGACGCTGGTTTCAAAGTGAACCTGTTAGCCTTAGACCAGGAGGAGGAGGGCATGTAAGCATTACTAATCCAGACATAATCCTGCAACAAGCCACACACAACCTCGAAGGCATGCTTGATTTTCTGTTGTACTTTTCTGTTGCTTCTTTATACTTTTTGGATCTTATATATAAATATATAAATGTAAAATATAAAATAATATATGAAATAAAATAAGTTTACATTACAATATGTAAACAGTACAATAATAATAATTAAAAAAAAAACTTTAACTTATTTTTGCTTTAGCTAGTTGCCAAGGCAATGGTTCTTATTTAGTTTAACAATGTACTAAAATAACTCAAACTAAAATAAAAATTAATAAAAACTAGAGGCATACTTACTTACGCCTATTACCCCCTACTGGGGCATAGGCCACCGACAAGGGTTCTCCAGGCATCCCGGTCCTGGGCCAGTCTCTCCATCTGTCCCCAAGTGCAGCCTGTATTCTTGACATCGGCTTCCAGGTCTCGGCCTCTCTCTCTTTCGAGGTCGGCCTCTTTCTTTTCCCTTGGGGGTTCCATGTCAAGGCTTGCCTAGTGATGTTGGAAGCTGGTTTACGGAGAGTGTGTCCTAACCATCTCCAGCGACGTTGAATGATCTCTTCGTCTGCTGGTTTTTGGCTTGTGCGCTGCCAGAGTTCCTGGTTGCTGATGGTATCGGGCCATCTGATCTGGAGAATGCGCCGCAGACATGTGTTGATAAATGTCTGTATCTTTTTGGTGGTGGTTACAGTGGTCCTCCATGTTTCAGAGCCATAGAGCAGCACTGACTTCACTTTTGTGTTAAACACCCTGATCTTTGTTTTGATGGACAAGTCTCTTGAACTCCAGATATTCTTTAGTTAGAGAAAAGCTGTCCTGGCCTTGCCAATCCTTGCTTTCACATCGGCGTCAGTTCCACCCTGTTTATTTACGATGCTGCCAAGGTATGTGAAGTCGTCTACCTCCTCTAGCGGTTCTCCTTCCAGCACTATGGGTGATGTGTTGGTAGTGTTGACCTTCAGGACCTTGCTCTTCCCTTTGTGGATGTTGAGGCTAAGGTGAGTGGAGTTTTCTGCCACAATGCTGGTCTTTTCCTGCATCTGCTGCTGGGTGTGGGAAAGAAGGGCCAAGTCGTCCGCAAAGTCAAGGTCGTCCAGTTGGTTCAATAGAGTCCCCTGGATGCCGTTTCGCTTTTCCGCTGTGGATGTTTTCATGACCCAATCAATGGCCAGCAGGAACAAAAACAGCGACAACAAACAACCCTGCCACACTCCTGTTTGTACCAGGAAGGCGTCTGTGAGTTGACCGCTGTGGACCACTCTACAAGTCAGTCCCCCATAAGAGTTCCTGATGATGTTAGTGATTTTCTCCAGCACCCCGTAATGTCTAAGCAGCCTCCAAAGTGATGCCCTGTCCACGCTATCGAACGCCTTCTCGAAGTCAATAAAACTGATGTACAGGGATGAGTTCCACTCGAGAGACTGTTCCAGGATGATGCACAGAGTTGCGATCTGGTCTGTGCATGATCTATCTTTGCGAAAGCCAGCCTGTTGGTCTCGTAGCTGGGGGTCGACAACGTCCTTCATCCTTTCCAGTAGAATCCTATTAAAAACCTTCCCTGGGATGGATAGTAGTATAATCCCTCTATAGTTAGAACAGGAGCTCAAGTTGCCTTTCTTTGGTATCTTAATGAGATAACCCTCTTTCCATTCTGTGGGTACTTATTCTTCTTCCCAGATCTTCTTAAAAAGGGGATGGAGCATCTCTACTGTAGTCTCTGTGGCAGCCTTTAATGCCTCTGCTGGAATACTGTCGGGTCCTACTGCCTTACCGCTTTTCAATTTCATAATGGCTTTACAGATTTCTTCCTTTGTTGGTGCACTATCGTCTATTGGCAAATCTCTATCTGCTGGTTGGATATCTGGTGGGTCCTGTGGGGCTGGCCTGTTAAACAGCTCCTCAAAGTGTTTAGCCCATCTTCTCTTCTGTCCTTCATCGTCATTTATCTGTTTTCCATCCTTGTCTTTTACTGGTCTTTCTGGTTTACTAAACTTTCCAGCTAACTTTTTGGTGGTGGCATACAAGTCTTTAGTGTTTCTATTTCTGTCGGCTTCTTCTGCTTCTGCTACTAGGGTCTCTACATATTTCTTTTTATATACCTTTATACTTTTCTTGACACTCTTGTTTGCTTGTGTATATTGTTGGCTTTCTCTGCACGTGTGCGGCTGTTGTTTATTTCCGCTTTCTTCTCTTTTCTATGTTCTATTTTCTTCAAAGGGTCTTCCTAGATCCACTCCTTGTGATTGTATTTTAGTGGGCCCAAGACTTCTTGTCAGGTTTTCTTCTTCGCCTCATTTACTGTCTTCCATTTCTTGTCTACTGTTTCCTCTTCATCATCTTCTTCCATTTGTTCTTGCAGGACTTGAAATTTGTTAGCAAGTGTCATTTTAAATTCCTCCAGTTTGGTTGAATCCCTCAGAAGTGCTGTGTTGAATCTATATCTCCGATTTGACTCCCTTGTCCAATTTCCCCTAAGTTTCAGCTTTACACGGGCGACAAGGAGATGGTGGTCCGAAGCAACGTCAGCGCCTCGTCTGACATGCACTTGGAGGGACCTCCTAAATTTCTTGGTAATACATACATGGTCAATCTGATTCTCGGTGGAGCGGTCCGGTGATATCCAGGTAGCCTTGTGTATCCTTGTGTCTGTGAGGGAAGACGCTTCCTCCTATGACTAGATTTTTTACAGTGCAAATGTCAGCAAACCTCTCTCCATTTTCATTCATCTCCCCCAAGCCCTCTCGTCCCATGACCTCCTCATATCCCAAGTTGTCTTTCCCGATCTTTGCATTAAAGTCTCCCATTACCATGGTGATGTCTCTTCCTGAGTGACTGTCAATGATGGTCTGCAATCTGTTGTAAAAGCCTTCCTTATCTTCCTCGCTGTCATTTGTTGGGGCATAACACTGGATAATATTCATGTTTAGTCTTCTCTTCTTAGTTCTAAATGAAGCAGTGATGAGTCTTGGTCCATGTGCCTCCCATCCAATGAGTGCTCTCTGTGCAGTCTTGGAAAGCATGAAGGCCACTCCCTGGGTGTGTGACGCATTTTCTTCCTCATGTCCTGAGAACAGCAGTAATTCTCCTGTGGCGAGCCTTTTCTGGCCGGAGTCTATCCATCTGGTCTCACTGACGCCGAGGATGCTGATGTTATAATTCCTCATTTCCGCTGCCACCTGCGCTGTCTTTTCAGATTCGAACATGGTGCGCACATTCCATGTTCCGATGATGGTGGTGGTCCTGGTGGAAATGATGGTCTTCAGCCTGGTAGCTTCCAGTGTCTGGCTTTTACTACCCGGCCTCTCCCAGAACCGATAGGTCAGTTGAAATCCTTGTTGGCGTTCCTGTAGCAAGATCTTTTTACGGGGAGGGGTTGCTAGCCCTTCGCCCAACCCTCCTCCTTTTACATCCGGGACCGGCAATGGCAGAGTTTAGAGGCATACATACAACAACAAAAAAAAACTAATACAAAATGACAAAAATGCACATACACACAATATGGAGTGTTGCTAGATATGTTTGGGTACAAGCCCCAATATTGGTAAATATTTATATGTGAATGTGAATTGACCTGAGAATAATTTTGTATTATATATTTCAATAATCAAGTCATGTGTTCTTTCTGTCAGCTGTTTAGAAAAATAACTAGTGATACCAGATTCGTAAAGTTCAGAAATTGTTTGTGATTCAGTTTGATTCATTAGCGAGTGGTTTCTCACAGCGAAATAATAATTAGATATTTTATAAGAAAAAAAGAGTGCTGGGTGAGTTGGATATTTACCTACAATCCAATATAGAAAAAACTTGCAAATGTCTTGCAAAGAATAAAGAAATAAATAACAAAATAAGTTGGGTTGTATGTAGTTTTTTTTTTTTTTACAAAGGGCTGATTGAAAATCACAGGTAAACATTTTTGTTATTTTAAATAACCAATCTCTTAAAATGTTTTTCAGTGGAATTTCAGAAGAAACGGCACATCAGTAATCTAGAGTCATTAACATACAAGCCACGCAGGTGCTGTGCCATGCACTTTACAAATCTGCTCATGTCCTCGTTTACTTTATTTTGTTGCCCAGGGCTGGGAATGCTGCTAGTAAAATCTACTATCATTTACTAAGAAACAGCAGCATTGCTCCAGGGGCGAGCTTAATTTACAGCTTTTTGGCATATGATTTTAATTCCTATCAAATTTAAGTTACTGGGAAGTTAACACCAAAAGAAGCAACCATTCAGCAATGGTAATTCAGGAATGTTTTATGAGTTTGGAATAATATTTTAGCATTACCTGCCCTAGACACAGTTAAGTACATATAAGTACATACTGAGTTTGTGGTAATCTCAAACCACATCATTAGATAATTTGATTTTTTTTTTACATTAGTGACACTCTCATAAATTTACTAATAATAATTTATTAACACCAAACTCTAAGTTTCAGTAAATGGCTCAAAATAAATCACTTTTTAAAAAATGTTTACCTTGGTATTCTCAGGATCAGCTGGCCAGTACTGAGCTGGCACGCATAGCAGGAGAATTTGATGAAGGGGGAAGCCTGACAGAGGGACCCGGGAACAAGGGGGACGACTTGCTGGCTATGATGGATGAGCTCTAAAGGTAAGTGACTGTAGACTGTGTGTCAGGATACATGTGGTAATTCTGAAAGGTTACAGAAAAATATGGTAGGTTTGGAAATGCCTGGCATTTATACGTTCAAAACATGATTAAGAACAAGCTGGAAGCAAAATCGCATTCTAATGGGTTGTGTTTATGATTTCCTAAATGATGTGATGTTTTAAACTTTAAACTGGTTGAAAAAATGTTTGAAAAAATGTTGAAAATTAAAAATGTTGACGGTTTCTTCTGAATTCGTTTTCATAAAACACTTACTTATAATGTCAGTTTAATATGTCTTATTTGATTGACGGACAATGACTGATTTATCTTTTTATCTAGTTTCTTTGCAGCAAAATGAAAGTCAATCATTTTGAGTTCAGTGGAACAGACTGAAGGCGTTTCATTCTGCAGACAGAAAACCACACTAACATACATTCAGACAAGTGTCAACAATATCACCTTCAATATAAAGAGACTGAAATGTTGAACTGTGTTCTCAGGATAATTTATACATGTCAGATTGGGGCAAGATGTCACATGGGTTAGATTTATTTTTTATTTATTTATTGCGATTCTCTATATTATGTTTTCCAAGTCTGCACAAAACTTTTAACAAAGTACATTTTAATGTATAGCCTATGTACTGTGTACAATAATGTTTTAACATAAAAGTCTAAAATGTAAGCACATAACAAATAAGGTTGTGGGAGAAGAAAAAATATTTGATACAAATAATTAGCTACAGTTAAATCACAAGAGTAGTTTGGTATTTTTGCATGTTATCTTTAGTATTTTTACTGTTCCGATTTAGCCATTAAATAACATAATAACGTTACTGGTATGTTGCTTTTTCCAGACAGTATTTTATATATCAAAGCAATTCTCAAATCAACAGCAGATGCCCATTGTGACAACGTTCCCCGCTACAGCAGTGAACCTTTTTCTTCTTGATCAACGGCTGAAATAGCTGGCTTTCAATAATAAACTTACCCTGAGAAATCATCACTGAAAAAGGATGACACCTAGCCCTAGTTTCTCCTACGTTTAACTCGCTAGAGGGAGCGCGAGCGATTTCAATCCGGAACGTCTTGATGACGTCACTCTCCTCTGCGACAAAGCGCGGCGAAACCGTTTAGGGTGTAAACATGATGTTTTGTGCATGTTAGACAACACAAAGCAAGGTAATACAACAAATACTTTTACCTCAAGTGGAATTTATGACTGATTCTGGGTTCAAAATTAAATGATTTTGTAATTATTTCCTCTGAATGAAAACAAATCTCGCGTGCCTCAATCTGCAGTCTATGGCCTCAATAAGGACGTTAAAGATAAAGTTGCAGGAAAGCTTAATATTTGCTTTTCGTGATTCGTGACTAGTATCGTTTTCAGTGATCACTAGTGACTGTTCGTTAAACAGTACTTCGCTCGTTAGTAATATTTTTCTTGCATGTATCTAGGTAAGTTAGTTATTTAGTCTTTGCAACAAGTCACTATTTCAATATCAATAGCATATAAGTATATATATATATATATGAAATGTATCTTATGTTTGTGTTACTTTTTGTTGTATGTTTTTGTGCTTTAAAAAAGAACAAGCTGGAAGCAAAATCGCATTCTAATGGGTTGTGTTTATGATTTCCTAAATGATGTGATGTTTTAAACTTTAAACTGGTTGAAAAAATGTTTGAAAAAATGTTGAAAATTAAAAATGTTGACGGTTTCTTCTGAATTCGTTTTCATAAAACACTTACTTATAATGTCAGTTTAATATGTCTTATTTGATTGACGGACAATGACTGATTTATCTTTTTATCTAGTTTCTTTGCAGCAAAATGAAAGTCAATCATTTTGAGTTCAGTGGAACAGACTGAAGGCGTTTCATTCTGCAGACAGAAAACCACACTAACATACATTCAGACAAGTGTCAACAATATCACCTTCAATATAAAGAGACTGAAATGTTGAACTGTGTTCTCAGGATAATTTATACATGTCAGATTGGGGCAAGATGTCACATGGGTTAGATTTATTTTTTATTTATTTATTGCGATTCTCTATATTATGTTTTCCAAGTCTGCACAAAACTTTTAACAAAGTACATTTTAATGTATAGCCTATGTACTGTGTACAATAATGTTTTAACATAAAAGTCTAAAATGTAAGCACATAACAAATAAGGTTGTGGGAGAAGAAAAAATATTTGATACAAATAATTAGCTACAGTTAAATCACAAGAGTAGTTTGGTATTTTTGCATGTTATCTTTAGTATTTTTACTGTTCCGATTTAGCCATTAAATAACATAATAACGTTACTGGTATGTTGCTTTTTCCAGACAGTATTTTATATATCAAAGCAATTCTCAAATCAACAGCAGATGCCCATTGTGACAACGTTCCCCGCTACAGCAGTGAACCTTTTTCTTCTTGATCAACGGCTGAAATAGCTGGCTTTCAATAATAAACTTACCCTGAGAAATCATCACTGAAAAAGGATGACACCTAGCCCTAGTTTCTCCTACGTTTAACTCGCTAGAGGGAGCGCGAGCGATTTCAATCCGGAACGTCTTGATGACGTCACTCTCCTCTGCGACAAAGCGCGGCGAAACCGTTTAGGGTGTAAACATGATGTTTTGTGCATGTTAGACAACACAAAGCAAGGTAATACAACAAATACTTTTACCTCAAGTGGAATTTATGACTGATTCTGGGTTCAAAATTAAATGATTTTGTAATTATTTCCTCTGAATGAAAACAAATCTCGCGTGCCTCAATCTGCAGTCTATGGCCTCAATAAGGACGTTAAAGATAAAGTTGCAGGAAAGCTTAATATTTGCTTTTCGTGATTCGTGACTAGTATCGTTTTCAGTGATCACTAGTGACTGTTCGTTAAACAGTACTTCGCTCGTTAGTAATATTTTTCTTGCATGTATCTAGGTAAGTTAGTTATTTAGTCTTTGCAACAAGTCACTATTTCAATATCAATAGCATATAAGTATATATATATATATGAAATGTAACTTATGTTTGTGTTACTTTTTGTTGTATGTTTTTGTGCTTTAAAATGGCTTTAAACACTTTATTTTGTTATATAAGATAAATACATCCATATTTATCCATAAAAGTACATTTTTACTGAATTTGACATTATTGCTTTTCATTCTATATCACACCTGGTTAGACAACAAACCTATTTTGCATATTTCCCATGCAATGTTGTGGTTTGTCTATCAGCAGAGCCTCTCAGAAACCAGTAATTATCATTAATTATGTGGAAGTGTGCACATGCTCGAAAACATTTAAATAGAAACGTTGAGCAGGTAGCTAATGGTGTAATACAAATCATACAGTTATTTGGGGCTACTTTTTTATAATTAATTGGCAGAGAATCACAAGTTTGCTTTTCATCTTCTTTGGTGTCATAAAAAGAAATAAAAAAGAAAGTGGTTGGTTGTTAAATTACTCCCACTGTAAGACAGATGGCATTGTCCACATGTTAATGACTTCTCTGTGTACAGGTGAACATGGACGTGAGCCATTCCATTCGTGAACGCACCATCGCCGAGAACAGTCTGGTGATTCTTCTTCAGGGTCTGCATGGCCAGGTGACCACCGTTGACCTGCGAGACGAGAGCACGGCGAGGGGACGCGTTATTAACGTGGACGCTTTCATGAACATCCGGCTGGAGAAGGTTCTGTACAGGGACAGACGTGGACGTGTGTCCAGTATGGACGACTTGTTCATCACGGGCCGAAACGTGCGTTATGTCCACATCCCAGACCACATGAACATTATAGAGACAATAGAGACCCAGCTCGCCAAAATACACCGCGTGCGAAACTTTGGAGCAAGCGGTGGACGCAAAGAATACTCTAAGAAAAAATAGTTTTTATGAGAAACTCACGTTTGTCTTGCAAATATATGGTTTTGTAATGCGCAGTATTAATTTTCATTAAGTAATGCAGTCATGGAGCAAAATGTAATGCATAGTTTACTTTGAAAATGTTGCTAGTTGGTGACTGAAAGAGCTCTGAATATCATCTCTAGGAAAAGTGTGGGAAAAGTTATTTCTGTGTACTCTAGTGGTTTGAAAAAGCAGTAAACGGTGAAATAACCATTGATCGATGAGTTCCTTAAGTTGACATTGTGTTTGTTTAAACAACACATCGTTTTACTTTTAATATTTGTTCTGTCTCTTAATTGCAATGTCAATATCTCTCAACCACAACTATCTCTTAATCACAATAATTATGTTTATATGCAAATATTGGTACTTTACAGCCTTTATTTGTGCAATTCAAAACATTGTTTTGAGTTTAATGACTGTTAATGTTTTTTTATTGCTGAAGTTTCATAAGATCAGGATTGGTGATAATTTCAGACGATCATATAAATAATTAAGAGAACAGTCCTGGATTGGATTGGACAGTAATCTTCTAACATGACAAGCTGTTGGGGATAAAGATATTCAATTACATAGTAACTTGAACTGTATGTATAGAACAGTATAATGAGCTGTCAAATTAGTACTAATTTGTAGTAGTTCACCAAAAAATGAAAATGTGCTGAAAATGTACTCAGACCATCCAAGATGTAGATGAGTTTGTCTCTATATCATAATAGAATTGTAGAAATATAGCACTACATCACTTGCTCACCAATGGATCCTATGCAGTGAATGGGTGCCGTCAGAATGAGAGTCCAAACAGCTGATAAAAACATCACAATAATCCATCAATTAAAGTCTGCATGTCTGTAAGCGACAAATCCATCATTAAGGCCATCCCCTGTTGTCCTCTCACATCAAAATCCACCAACATATTTGTTTAGAACAGTTTTTAACTGTTTTTGCTTGTAAACGGTGCTTGATCTGTGCATATTTCTCCCCTGATTCAGATAAGAATACTTTTTTCACTGTTGAAAGCAATATTATAGATAGAGGACTTGTTTTTTAAAACGCCGGATTAAAAAGCGGATTAAAGTTAAAAACGCCTTAATAATGGCTCTGTTTCACATTTAAAATTTTGCGTGAAACATTCCTTTAACCCGAGCCTTCAGATTGGACTAACAAACAGAAGGAATTCAAATGCTTTTGTCTCCTAAATTGTCTGTTTTTGTCTCAGTTTGTGGCCAATGTGGCAAGAGATTTTACATCTTATTTTGGAGCAATATTATTTTGCTTCCAGAATGCTACATATGTTTTGGCATTGCGTATGAGGATGCAGGATTTTCAGTGACCACATAATCATCGTCCTTGCAATGACTCAAACCTCATTCATGTCCGGACACAGGAATATTCTGGTAAACAAAAAACACATTGCACAACATGAAAATTACATATGCTGCTTACGAAGAAACTTGAATCCCAATTAGAGAAAAATCATTTTTAAGGGTTTGAATGCTGGTGCATGATGTTCAAGGTGTTCAATCTCAATGGGCAATTCAGCTCAACTTGTATTTAGCTTTTTCCCAGCATGCACCTGCCGATGTGAGTATGCTGCCCACATTATGTCCTTTTATCTCCATCAGACTCAACTTATCTGAGGAGCACAGTTCACAGGTTTTCATTGGCTGTTGCTAAGCTTAGGATGCCATTCGGTTAAGAGTCGCTTCAGGTGTTTAACTCTCGTCAGACGGGAACAAAAAGAGCTCTTTTAATCCAGCCATAGCCTGAAGCGCTAGGCGCTGTGCCCACTGCAGACATTTCCTGTTCCACCCCGCAGGGTTAACCCTCAACAGACAGATCTTTCTGGCATGCTCGACGTGGCCCGTTAAACATAGTTTAAAGACTGTTTTCTGAAGGAAAAGTGAGAAGGGCTTGATCATGCAAAAAAGTATTTTAATCAACTGGTGTATTAGAGATTTTAATGTTCTCAGAAATGCAAAGTGGCACAATATTGATTCTTAATTTTGGGAGAAAAAATGAACATTTAAAATTACTAATGCATTACAAATACACTAAAACAGTAACACTGTGAAACATTATTACAGTTTAAACTAATTGTTTACTATTGTAACATTTTGTAACATAAAGTTCTTAATCTGTTTTTCATTTGAACTTTCTTTGATGAATAGAAAGTTTGAAAGAACAGCATTTATTTGAAACAGAATGATACGCATTTACTTCTGATCAATGTAATGCATCCATGTGTTAAAAATATTAGTGTCATTTATTTTATTTAAACTTTAAACAGTAGTGTGTATGAGAAAATGTAAAACTATGACACTTATTTTTGTTAAATGTTTTTGTGTTTGTGCTTTCTTTGAAATGACTAAAAATAAGTAAAGGTTTAATATTTAGTTTTATAAAGCCAAAGATATTTATTTATTAATTTAGTTAATTTTAGAGTGGCTTAAAAAATTAGAGGAAAAACAAATGTGTAAATTAACTTTTACAGATTGTAACATTTCATTCTACTTTCTAAAAACTTCATCATATGAATCATATGATTAATTATTTCATTGAGAGCCTTCGTTTTTATCAGTAACAAATAAAGACATAAATGAAGAAATAAATGTAAAAAATAGTTTTCCCCGTGCAATAAATAGTTTTTGCTTTTGTATTGGATCTTTCTAGAGTTTTTCCTCACCATTGTTGCCTTTAGCTGCTCACTGGTATTCTCTGTAAAACTGATTTGGACCTATATTTGTTGTGAAAAGCATTATATATCAATTTGAATTGAGTTTTCTGCAGGTTTATACATCTAACAGTACAGATAATGTTTAAATAATTTAGTACAACATAACATAAATACCAATTCTTTAATGTTTTTTTTTTTTAATTATCTTAATTTTCTTACAGTATAAATGGGGCTTGAATTACATAGCCTTCATGTATTACAAAAGGGGTCTTTCTCATGGGGAATGTCATATTTTTGGGTCCTTGGCATTAAAACGTTAAAAATATTTTTGAGGCCACTGTATAGTGTATAAACTACAATACTAGACCATACGTACAAACTATTTGAGCTGCTACATTTAGCACAGTGTCTGTCTAAGCTTAAAGAAAACACGGTGTATGTTTTTCTGTGGTTTACACACCCACACAACACACTCAAATATACATGTGTGGACCTGAAGAAGAGGTTTACACTGATCTGGTGACCAGCAGGCGTGAAATGTGGCCTGGATCGCACTGCCTTCCCGAGGGTGTAAATTCTAGTCTCATGTTGTTTGCCCCTCCCTGACTCTATTTTCCCCTCTGACAGGAAACCTCCCTTTGCCCAAACTGCTTTCCTATGGTCTGGTCCCAGTGAGAGAGCCGCTGTGTATGTGTGAGTACAGAGGGCTGCTGCTTCTGCTGCTTCTCCTGATGTCAGGCACAGACAAGTGTGAGTAGAGCGAGAAAGAGCGTGTGTTTGGAGCTAAAGCACCTCTCAGCGTTTTGTGTTCCCGCTTCATCTGCCAGTGTGTGAGGCCACTGCGCCTCTGGATACACGACTCAACTTGCCTCCACCAGGAGAGTCTGGATAGAAACGATGGTTCGTTAGAAAAGGTAAGACATAAAATAGTTCATTTTTGTTAAAGGAATAAAACATCAAAACTATCTTTGATTTCAGAAAATTGTTCAGATATCAGATGAATCAAAAATGTAATATGGGTGGATTAGTTTGGTTTAAAAGAGCTTGCTTGTTTCTTTTAAGCAATTGGAGATTTTTTTTCTGCCAAAAAATATAACCAGGTGAAAAATCCCACAGATTTACACTGAAGGAGTGACTCTAGTCTTATCAACCAGAAAACAAGAATATCACCATATAAACCATTTAAAATCCAGAATACCACCATATACTGCAAATCGTTTAAAAATCAGAATATCACAGAGACTTACAAGGCCGGACTCTTTTGACCCACGCAACGGCATTAAAAATGCCCTAGCAACCACCCATAACATCCTAGCAACACATTTGCAACTGCATAACAATGCCCTAGCAACCACCCACAGCAACTGTGTAGAAACAGATTAGTAACCACCTACAACACCTTAGCAACTCATTTGCAACTGCATGGCAATGCCCTACCAGCCACTCAAAACATCCTAGCAACTGCGTAAAAAACATAGCAACCACCCACAATACCACTACATTGCAAGAAAATACTAACAAATACCCACAACTTCTTAGAAACTGCATAGGAACACCCTAGCAACTACTCACAACAGCCTAGACATTGCATAACACATTAGCAATGCCCTAGCAACCACCCACAACACCCTAGCAACTGCATAGAAACAACCTAGCAACCACCCACAACACCCTAGCAACTGCATAGAAACAAACTAGCAACCACCCACAACACCCTAGCAACTGCATAGAAACAACCTAGCAACCACCCACAACACCCTAGCAACTGCATAGAAACAAACTAGCAACCACCCACAACACCCTAGCAACTGCATAGAAACAACCTAGCAACCACCCACAACACCCTAGCAACTGCATAGAAACAAACTAGCAACCACCCACAATTCCCTAGCAACTATATATTAGTGTGTTATGCAATTATTTATTTTATCAAGAAAATACTATACATTAAAAGGCAGTGACTCTTTGCAAACCAAATTTCTTACATTCTATAAATGACTGAATACTTAAACCTCTTGGAACAGACCATAAACAAAATCACTGAAAACATGCATTAAAACCCCTTTTTGTGGTCTAGCAGCTAATGTTGTTAATAATGTAACTATGGAATACCTCTTGGAAAAAAAAAAAGATGCTTTTAAAGATTGCTGATGAGAGAATATGCAGAAAAGCATGAGTTCAGCAGGTTCTGCTGCTACATGCCCTTCTGCAGGTTTGCTCTTCTGGGAAAGTCTCTGACAGGTGTCTGATGGTATGTTTGGGAACTGTCATTGACTCACGGCTGTGGGGCAGAACGCAGGTCATTTAGCCACTGTCTGGTATGCTGTGTCACTAACAGGAATATTTTTGGAACTTGTGGCATATGTCCCACGCTAATTGGTACTTAGAGCAGGACTTGACAATGTTTACAAGCTTCTAGTGTAATCTCATATTCCCGGTATCCTAATTCCTGTTTGTCTTTTGTTTATATGAGTAGAATGTAAACCACACTGGAGGGGCTTTACAGGACTGCAGAGAATAACAAAACTGAGACGACACAGGAAAAGCATTTTTTTGCATTTAAAGTATCATGAACATTTTATTGTTTAAAATATGCTCTTTGTTTAGATAAAATGTGTTAATTGATTATATAAAGTATAATTAATTAATTTTTTTTATTATTTTTATTACTATTATGTTGAATAATATTTATATGATCATTTTTATATGATCATCAAATTTGCTCATATGCTAATTTTGTTTACATGACGTATTATAATTGTTACCATTATTATAACAACAACGTTTTTAAAATTAATATTATTATAAATAATAATAATAACAGTATTAATAATAAAATTATTATTATTATTAGTGCTGTCAAACGATTAATCGCAATTAATCGCATTCAAAATAAGTTTTTGTTTACATAATATATGCATGTGCACTATGTATATTTATTATGTATATATAAATACACACACAGTATATACTTTGAAAATATTTACATGTATATACATTTATATATTTATATTATTATATTTTATATTATATATAAATATATTTAATATATAAACATAACATATTTTTCTTAAATATATATATGCATGTGTTTGTATTTATCTATACATAATAAATATACACAGTACACACACATATATTATGTAAACAAAAACTTCTTTTTTATGCGATTAATCGCGATTAATCGTTTGACAGCACTAATTATTATACAGTTATCATCATCATCACCACCACCATCATTATTATTAAATACTACTGTATGATTCTATTAAATTGAATTTTTCTTGTTTAAAATATGCTCTTTGTTTTGATAAAATTTGCTAATTGATATTAAGTATTATTATTATTA
>NW_015559670.1:553758-570264 GCF_001515605.1 Sinocyclocheilus anshuiensis | reverse complement strand
TTCAACAATATCTTTTTATATGATCATCAAATTTGCTTGTATGCAAATTTTTTTATATAAAGTATTATAATTGTTACAATTATTATAACAAATGTTTTAATGATAATAATAATAAACAATCATTTTTATTTTTATTATAATATAATTATAATATAATTATCATCATCACCACCACCACCACCACCACTATTATTAAATACTGTATATTACATATAATAATAATAATAATAATAATAATAATAATAATAATAATAATAATTAGTAGTAGTAGTATATTCAATAAAATTTATATTTTTTTTAAAATAAAAATATAATTGAAAAAAATTTGATGATAATTTGATAATGATTCTAATTTGGTTTTGTAGAAATAATTGAGAAAATTTTAATACATGATCATATTTCTGTCTTTTTCTGATTTCTGAAGCAAAGAGTGAAAAAACAACAAATGAGATTTCACTTTATACAGTCAACATAATGTGCTTCACTCTAGCGTACTTAAATGTGTGCCCTAGTCCTGCCAAGAGCGTGGCAGATAGGGATCGGGGCGGCTGAGACTTTGGGCCTTAATGGCGTAGATTTGCTGTAATTACAGGCCCCAAGAGGAAACAAACAGGAAGACAATAACATGGCACCTCTTCCGTGATCCCGGCATGGTCTCAGCGTCTGTGGCTTTTATGGTGTGGACACACACGGGGAGTCACCGCATTTATAGCCTGATGCTTTTATCATTTCCTCGCTTGGGCCGGAGGAGATTCTCGCTCCGGCTTGGGAAATCCAGATGTTCAGCTTTAATTCTCCCCCTCCTCTTTTCCATCTCAGAAAGAGTGACACAAGCTGGATCCTTCCCAGTTTCCCAGGGAAGAGTCCCACGCAGACCACGAACACCATGTGAACGTCCTCACAGAATCTCAGTTCCTGTGGGAAAAATGGGAAAGTCTGTCTGGGAGCATATAATGCTGCTTAATGGCACAATTAGCGCAATTTCAGCCTCAGGATCCAAAATAAACAAGTTAGGGCCTATTGGTCTAATTATGAATATGTTGTTTTAGCTGTCCTTGCAATGCTGAAACAAGCATCACTGTTGGCTTTTCAAAAGCCCTAACACTAAGTATTAAACTTTGCATGCAACTCAACACTGTTTGTGCTACAAACATGAATGATAGGCTACCTAAAATCAGCAACTAATCATAACACCCTAGCAACTGAAGAGCGACACGAGCTTGTTTTGGGGTTTGTCTTAACCGTATGTCTGCTGTTTCTGAACTATATGTATTTTGTTCTACTACAGGGGTCAAGGAGAAATAAAGTAGAGAAGAAAGCAAGAGAAAGGAAAATCAGTCTGCCAGATAAAGCCAATATGAACCCCATACGGAAAGAGATGGAGCTGCTGAGTAACAGCATGGCTACTTATGCCCATATAACAGGTAAGAGCATTCAACACTAACCACTCATTACTGTGCAGCTTAAGATATCAAGCGGTGAAAGGCAGCTGGCTAAACACTTCTATAGATTTGGGCCCCGTCACACTTCTGATTCACACAACCCATTCCATGTACTTGAGTGTTCTGTTTGATTTGGCTTCACACATCTGACTTCATGAGAAATGGCTTAAATGTTCCTAAAGAAATTTCTCTTTTTCTTTGGGGTTTAAGATTTTAGTTAAATTTGATTTCTTTAGTGTCAAGTCAATCTAGGAAGAAAATATCAAAATCTACTAAAAATTAAAACTAAAATTACTAGAAATCAGCATAATAGAATGATCTGTGAAGGATCATTAGAACAGATATGTTAAATTAAAATAATAATACACAATATTACTGTTTTTACTGTATTTTTGATCAAAGCCTTGGTGAGCATAAAATATCTTTCTAACTCTGAGCGTTTGAATGGTAGTGTATAGCTATAATAAATTTACAATCTACAAATGCCAAGTTCTGTCATGAAGCAGATGGCGCAGGCTGATAGGTTGTTAATGAAAACCGATGTTATTCACAGCATTAAACTACTTGGCACAAGCTGATTGGTTCATGTTGCATATGCAGCCAATGAGCTTGCTGCTTTACATTTAAATCTCTGCTTGGCATCTACTAGAGCATTTTAAAGCGTGCTTTCTGAGTTACTCTGAAACCCTCCACCTCCCCAGCTCCACCTGTATAGATCTGCTACGGATTATTTTATATACTATTTGTGCAGCAGCAGTTTGTCTTAAATGCTCAAAGCACCATATCAGTGTATGTATTGGCAGGAGCAAATTCCTGTATTTGCTTTCCAGCAGCAGCAATAATCTACAACTACAATAAGCAACAGCAGCAGCAATTCAGCAGCATAACAGATCTATTCCGCCAAGGCCAAATACATTAACATTGTCATGTCCATTATCATGCTAAACTCTTCAGAGAGTTGTCATGATAGAAATGTAATACTTAAGCACAGGATTGGATCAAGAGGTTTTCAAGATAATAAGAAACATAAATTCATGTGCATCCAAACTTTTGATTTGTACACGATGCAGATTTTGAATACTACATGCACGGAATTCCTGGATTTTCCAAAATGTGCAGTACAGAACAGTGCATAGAATATCAAGTTCAATTCAGCATCCCAATTCAAATAGACTTTAAAATTTCAATTGATTTATAATTTAGAATCCAACTTGATATGTAATGTTAAATATATATATTAATATTTTTTTTTTTTATATTGACTTAGACATGTTCTTGACCATTTTCCTTCTCTTTGAACACAGAGAACATGGAGAGCTTTGCGCTGTACTTCATGTTGGGTGTGTGTTCAGGTCTTCTGCTGGCCCTTGTCCTCTTCATATTGGGCATCGCCTGCCGACCGCGTTCAAAAACAAAAACACCCTCCTCACCAGACAAGAGACGGCTGAAAGAGTCCAGCGAGGATGAGGAGGAGGAAGACAAGGAAGAGGACCAAAGTGAGGAAGGAGATGACGAGGACCTAGAAGTCCCAGTGGTCACCGTGAGTCCCTTGAGTGATCAGACCCAGTTAAATGGAACCATTAAGAGTGTGAACGTGTTTGCTTCAGCGGAGGAGCTGGAGAGAGCCAGGAGACTGGAGGAGAGAGAACGGATCGTCAGGGAGATCTGGAGGAACGGACAGCCGGATATACTCGTCACCGGCACAGGAACACTCGGACGAGTTCACTATCACTAGTAGTGTTTCGTGTGCTGGACGCAGTTGTTTCATGCAGATATGGAATGCCACAGGACCTGTGCAACAGATTTGGGTGTAACGTTCCTTTAAAATGGGACGGATTGAGTACACTCTTAAAAATATGGCTTCCAAAGGGAGGTTTTTACAGCAATGCCATCAAAGAACCATTTTGTATTTCCCAAAGAACACTTTCAGAGATTAATTTTTTCTTAGTGTGAAGAACATGAATGTTAAAGGTTTTTCACTGAACCACTGATGCCAATAAAGAAGCTTTATTTTTAAGAGTAGGCCTACATTTAATCCCCATAATTCTGTTTTGAAGTCGTTTTCACAAGCCCTTGCTTGTCTTCTAAGTGATCAAGTTTTGATGGATCCATTTGTTCTTTTGCATTTTTTATATATAAACACATTTTAGCACTTAATGTTTGTGTATATATATTGTATGTATTTTTAAATAAAAATAAAACCAAAGATTTTTACCTAATTCTGACACGCATGCATTATAAATGAGAAAGTAGCATTCATGTCATGAAGACATCCCAAAGGCCCGTTCACACTTCTAACGATAACAACTATAATATCTTAGCGGCCAAACCAAACGCACGGTAACGTTGGTTGTTTTTTTTTGTTTTTAGATATAGATATATATATATATGCGCGCAGGGCAGTTATGTCGCCTGCAGCTTTAAAACATGTGTAGTTTTGCATATTTTTTACGGATTTGGAGTCCCCTTTACTATATACACAAGTGGAATTCACTGTCGTAATTACTGTGGACCCTACTGTGGAGCTTTGCAGGAGCAAGATTGGACACACTGAAACTTAAAATGTGTAAAAACGCAAAACAGTCCTGCAGTACAGTACAACAAATATATATAAACTGTGAATTGAATCATGAAACAGCTCGTATCACATTGAGTAACTAGTACTACCTCTTCATAAAATCTCTAAAAGGCTCCAGCTGTTGAGAGCAGCTGTTCCCTCCACCGATGTGTCTTGCAAGGCCAATGCAACTCGAAACAAAAACAAGATGACATGTACCAAACAGAGGACGGGTTTTATTTCAAATTTACCATGGAGACAGAAAGCACGGAGTTAACAGATTGTAAATGTTAACAGAATGTTGAGTCACAGCATTACAGTACTGTCATCACAAAGCAGGATTTCTACGCTGAAAAGAAAGCAGCCGAGTCCTCCGGTTATATCCTTACAGCACAAGTGAACAGTGCAGCGTACAGAGATCAATGGCAGAAAAACCACATGATCTAAACATGCAGCATGAACTATTTTACAATTAGTTTGATAGTTTAACACAACAATGCAATAAATGCATCATAAGCTTCATCTTGCATGTTCTATTATTATCTACACTTTAAAATCTGATGAATGACAATCTAAAACTTATGACAATTTTTTTGTTGCTCAAAACAGGAAAAAAAAACTTTTTAATTACACTTCACAAAGTAAGTGGACAATTTTTTTAGTCAGTGGCATAATTTAAGGTAAGAAAATTAACTAAACCGGATGTTAAATATAGCCGAGAGCCAATTGGTTAGGAAGAATGAATCTTTACATTTTTAACACAATTTTCTGGAGAAAATCGGCCCACTACACAGTGTATTGGTCCACAAGGGATATGCGCCAATGAGACTGAACCATACACCAAAAGAGAAGAAATATAAAAGATTGCAGCATGTATAAATGAATTTACATACACTTCCAAACAGAAAAGGGGAAATCTACTGGGAAAATTAAAAATAAAAAAGTAAAAAAGGAATCATAAAACTACAGTTAAATCTAAGGCACAAGTGCACAGATTTATTGCACTTTTTAAATGAAAATCAATTAATTTTAGCCACCAAATGGCAGAATTTATATTTTCAATCACCCCCCACAACCCCAAAAATGAAAGGAAAAAATAAACTGAAAAATAATAGCAGATGGTTTGTTGCTATAAATGACATGGCTCTACCATTTGGGGTTCTGCAGTCCAACATCTGAACACACAAAGATGCATTTTTCACGAGGGCTCTCACAGAGTTAGAGACAGTAGAGAAGAACAGACACAAATGGATACAAATCAGTCTATGGCTTGGAAGCTGTGTTTTCCCCAGACTTGTCGTCATCTTTGTGCTCTGCGCCTCCATCTTCAATTTCTCCCTCTTCAGCGTTGCCCTGGAACATGTCGTGGGTCCACTTGGGGCTGCCGCCGCTCTTGCGAACCAAGAAGGTGCCCCTGCCACGTGGGTAATTTCCTCTGCCGCGCCCCCGAGTGTCCACCCACTTCATCTCCCCTTCCTTGTCCCGGTCGTCGTGCTGCAGTTAGATGAGAGAGACGTAAATTGAAACTCTCCAACTGGCCACCATGCAGCTTATACTGTCCCAAAATTGCTCACTTATACAGGAAGAGACTGAGTGACATGCCAAGCAACCCACCACCAGCTTTTGTTTTTAACGTGATGTTTAGGGGGGCGCGTGTATATGAGATCAATGTTAGCACACCTGGAAGTATTTCCGACTCTTGGGGGTGTATTCAGGGTCCCACTCCTCATCCGGGGGTCGTGAAGGGCCGCCCATATTGGGAGGGTTGTTGTTGTTGTTGTTGCCTGGGTAGTTTCCCCGGTTCCATCCTCTTCCTCTCATTCTCGGCTGCAAGTAACAAATACAAGAGAAGAGCAGATAAAGAGGAAACATCAGAGACATATAGAGGAACAAACTCAGGATCATTGGAACACATTGGGACACAAATATAAAAGCTCTAACGTAGACGGAATTGTGGAAACCAGTCATAAAAATAGAATTTACTGTATAATGTGGAATATCATGGAATTTAGGAAATGTTTCGACGAATAAACCGTCCATCTCAATGAAAACATGAAATTCAACTTCAGAACTGCTCTGATAGTTCATTTTACCAGCATTTCACCATTTCAGTTGATAAAAATGATCTTCAGATACCCACAGAAACTCAAAAGTCTTTACTTTCAAACCCAAAACTAACATTTTTAACTTAATTTTTAACTTCAGAATCAACTGAGGTCTCTCAAAGAAACAAATTCCATCTGTAACTCATCAATGATCAACAAGTTCTATCAATGTCACAGAGAACTGCAAGATACTTACAAATCCCCGATCGTAACCCCCATGACCTCTGTCATATCCTCCTCGGTCGTATCCTCCTCTGCCCCTCTCATAACCCCGGTCCATGTGGCCCTCATAGTCCCGGGGGCCGCGATCCATGGGTCCCGGATACTCCCTTGACCCCAGACGGGCCTTGTTAAAACCCCCTCCTCCCTCCATGTGCTCCTCCGGATGGTACTCTTTCACTCTGTACTGACGAGGGGAGGGAGAGGAGGAGGAGGAAGAAGAGGAGGAGGGAGAGCGTTCTCGCTTCTTTTTGCTTTTCCTTTAGAATAAATGAGAAAGTTAAAAATCCTCTGATCGGTGACTGGAAAATAATGAGTCTGCAGTTAATGCCTGTTTTGAAATTAATATCTTCTGGCTATCTTCTGATTACAATAATTGTGATAATACACCGTCTTAAATATGAGGATATATAATTAGATTTGCATTTCTTGAAGGAAAAAATAAGTGGTAAAGTTAGGTTAAGGTGTTAGGCTGTGCTTTTGTGTAAATTAAATTCTACATCAGAGCCACTTTGCCATCTGTGGGAGCTGTATGAGAAAAAACACACAATGTAACACCATATTTGCACAAACAAAAAAAGACCAAATTGCAATTTAAAACAAATGCAAATAAATGCGATAAAACTACAAATCACAATTCAGTATGCCAAAATGGCAACATGAAAATTACACTGTGGTCCATTTGGCTTTGAATAATGAGCTTCAAATTAAGAAAAACCGACCTGCATTTGTACAAAGTTTAAATAAATGAACAGTACACAACACTGAAATTGTCTACAAAATTTCAATAGAGTCTGTATATTTGGCTAAATTAGAATTAGAACATTAGAATCATAGAATTACAGGAATTTAAATTATACAACATTTAAAATATAAAGTAAAACAAAATAATACAGTGCTTCCTCCCAAACACTAAACACCCAGGCTCAAAAATAATTACTATTCAAACATTATTCATTATTAAGAATCAAAGAGTCGAACATACTTTGATTTCTTGTTTTTGGAGGATCTGTCAGGGGAGAGTTCATGGCAGCCAGCTGAACTCTTTCCCCCCTCTCGCTTTTTAGGGCGCTCAATAGCCAAGCGAAGGTCCAATGAATCGCCCTCATGCCTTTTACCATGATCCTGTAAAGACAAAATAATGTCCAAAATAATGAACATATTTTCTTGAATCATTAGTGTAAACTAAAGGTAAGAATTCCTCAATTTCATCTTGAACTAGCATGTGATTTCAAATAAATTTAAAGCTTAAAAGGACAGTTCATCCAAAAATGAAATGTAACTCATTTACTCTCCATGTGGTTGTTACAAACCCAAATAACTTACTTTTTGTTTTTTTGTTTTTATAAAAGATGATGCTTAGCAGAATCTCTTTTTAGGAATCTGTTTTCCGAACAATGAAAGGAAAGGTTGACTACTTTGATTGGACTACTTTCATTGCACAAAATCACCATGTGGGAGACGTCTGATAAACATCTGTCATTTGCAAAAAAAAAAAAAAAGGACAGATTTCATTTTTGTGTGAACTAACCCTTTAACATTATTTAATATGAATATATGATTAATTCAGGGTTAACCTAGGCACAAGAAGAAGAGGCTGAGAATATTTGCCTCACACTGAAATACATACAGCTGAAAAACTATCTATTGGCCATCTTTAGGAATAACCCAAATTCAATCCTCATTTTATTTAGTCACCCTCTATTACTGTACAGTCTTGGCTGATGTTGTCCAAGTTTTAATGAAACCAATGAAATGTGTGTGCAAATTTATAAAGTAATGTGATAGAACATGATATATTGGACACCCACTGAAAACGTGACGGACGTCTATAAACACGCGAAACTTCATGACAAAAAACAAAACAAAAAATGCTCAGATTTCATGAGAAAGCAGCATGCTCCATGCTTTCCCAATGCTGATTAGTACTGAGCCTCACTTTTTTGTTTTATAGATACATTTTTGAGGAGATATACTTACTATTGCATTGGTTAGCGGTCCAGTGAAAGGCTTGGACACAGGATCAATTGTCACTTCCTTTTCATTAGCCATTTTGTTTGGGCAAGTATGTACCCAAGATTAATCATACGACAAATGCTGGAGGGTGAGAGCGTAACGCTCAATAATACAAGACTGAGATTGGGGTTCTTGTGCATTAGCATTATACACCTCATAGCACATTTCTGCTGTTTCAGCTGGTACACATTTGGGCAGGAATTTCAGATTTGAAAACACTCTGTCACCTTGTAGCCGCTCTCTTCGAAATCCTCAAACAGGTGAGAGTGCTTCTTAAAAGCACTGGGAGACACATCGATTCGCCTGTGGAAAAACATGCAAAAAAAAAATAAAATATATATATATATATATATAAAGAGAGGAACAAGGCATCTAAACCATAATCCACAAAGCGTTCAGTGATACATGAGTGGAATGCTGACCAGAATACAAATACACCTACCTGTGGATCTCAGGACTCTTCCTCGGCTTCATCTTTTCCATCTCTGCAGCTTTTCTTTGGTATATTCCAAATCGCTCACTCAGAGTCAACCCAGATGATTGGAAATGTTGAGCTACATTCAGAAGGTAGGGAAATAAGTCATTTCTAGCCTGCCACCATTTTAAAATGTTCACATATTGAATTTCACAAAAAAGAGAAAGGTCCTAGGTTTGCACCCTGAGGCACCTCAAAGCACAAAGTGCAAAATTAAAATGAAGGATTACACATAACCACCAGCTTAGTCTGGAATTACCTTTAATATGATGTACTATGGTGACTATATGTTGAGCAAATAGCTCTGAAGGGCTTCTGCGAAGCTGAGCAGACTGAATATGCTGGAAGATCGATTGAAACCCCTCATGATCTTTTTTACCAGGGTGCACAAGATCCCGTGACAAACGTCTTTCTTTAGCTAATGCACCTGATGAGCTGAGGAAAAGCAGTGAGAGTCATAAACACATACCCAAATGTCATATCATTTTTTTTTTTTTTAAACAGAGCAGTAAATGTGACTTCAAATTCATACCTTTCTCCATCATCAGTGAATGCCTTTATACTGAAATTAAACTGCGGGTCTTTCTTCGCTGAGGATTTAGCTGGGGGTGTGGCCTCTCTTCCAGCTGGAAACAGTGGCCTGCCTCTATTCTCTGATACTCTGGATGGCGATGGAGAGGATGGACTGATCCTACTCTTCTTCTTTTCTTTCTTCTTGGAGGCCTTCTCTTCTTTTCTAGACGCATGCTTCCGACTGCGATAAAGTTCCTCATCCAGTTCCTCTTCAACATCTTCATCCCATTTCCCAAAACGCTCTTCGGTTAAGTCCCGCATTGTGACAAGAGGTTTGTCCTTATACTTGGATTCTTCCTCAGTCTTCCTGTCTTTCATTTCCTGGCGATACTCCTCTTCTTCTGCATCCAGAAATGGAAGTCCTTTGTCAGTCTTTGAGCCATCATAGCCAGAATCAGACGCGTTGAAAACCGCTCTCAACTTGCTGCCGCTCTTCTCGCTGTCTGCGTCGCCCAAGCTTAAAGTCTCACCCCTGCCATTATCCCTGTCTGATAAGGGCTTTTTCTTTTCTGCCAAAAACCTGAGGTGAACGATCACAAATTAATCAGGTTTTTGTACATCAAAAAGCAGATTGTTTTAGAAAAATCTTTACATTTTCAAACCAGCATAACCTTTAACAGCAAGATAAGAAAGGTTACTTACAACAAACAACAGTTAATACATGCGCAAACTTATGGCTCAACTTTTCAGCAATGCAGACACGACTAACCAGGATGATTTTTTTTTCCATACTTACGTCATTAAAACTTTATCTCCTAAATTATGGGATTGCAAACAACCTCATAGCACAGGTAAATGCCCATTTGTGACATTTGAGTTTGAAATTGGTTTCCATTATAAGCTCTATTCTTCCAAGGATCTTTGTTGCTGTATAAGGACTAAACACATTTGAGAGAATGATGATTGATTAAAAACTGCCTGGAGGACAAAAGAAAGAGGGAAAACATCTAAAACCGAAAGCAAAAACATACTTTTTGAAAGCGGACGAAATGGAGGCTGATTTGTCTTCGGTCTTCAAGTCTTCCTTTGAGAAGGACCCGAAGTCAGTTGAGCTTGACGTCTTTGCCAGTGGACTTTTACTGGCAGGGCCGATGCTTCGCCACAGTGGACCACCATTGCCAGCACCTCCGGAAATGGACACTTTGATCTCTGACAGACCACCAGAAGATGCAGCTTTGCGTTTGGGGCTGGCATCGTAGTTAGTTAAGCCTTCCCACTTGCTACTGGGTTCCTCTGGGGTGCTTCCTGTAGGCTTGGATGATTCCTTGCTGGTTCCTTTGCTTTCACTTGGTGAACCCCTTTCTTTGCGATCTTTAGAATGGAGTCGTCCAACGGTAGAGTTGCGTCGACGTGGGGATGAGGAACGGGAGGAAGAGCTGGAACGTCTGGAATGCACAGAGGATGATCTATCGGAATGGCGCGAGCGGCTTCGGCTTGCTGATCTTTTCCGTGGCGTGTGGGAACGCGAGCGCCCTCTCCTAGGGCTGTACGAGTGGTCGTACTGCTGCTGCTGCTGCTGGTGGTCTCTATGGCCGTGCCAGTTGTTGGAACGGTAACCATAGTTGCTGCCACCTCTATGATAGTTACCTCGTGGGAAGTAGCCACGCCCTCTGCCCCGGTACTGAAAGGGTCTCCGGTAGCCACGGAAACCACGGTTATACCCACGATTGTTCTGGAAATCTCTGGAAGGATAGTTCCTCTCTCTGCTGTGTGAACGGGATCTTGATCTAGAGCTAAAGGACATGAAGGATGGAAAACCAAAGTACAGAAAGAGGAATACAGGAAGATCAGAGAGAGAAAAAGAGAGAAAGAATGCAGTTATGATTCATGAACACTTGATGGCGCTACAGTATCAATATTCACACAAATGGCACTGTTTTTGTAATGAGCAACTTCTTTCCTTGACAAAGTGTTGAATCACTTCCTGTAAATTTTTGCAACGGATGCTACTCTTACAAGCCCTTTACCACTGACTAAAAGATTACGCCGCCTAAATGTATGCCTTCATCATGATCTTCTGAAATTACATATATGGAAATTTCATTTAAAAGTAACTGCAACTTAAATTCATTACCTAAATCTGGCGATGCATAAAGTTAGACATGTTTAGAGCGTAACTACAGGCGCCATGGTCCAAATTTACCAGACTAAACCACACATTTGCGAACAAGAAAATGTCTTACTGTTTGTGCTTTTTCATTGGAAAACAGGTTAAGAATAACATTTACTGGCAAGCATATCGACATGCTAAGCCACATGTAGTGGAAAGAGGTAGTCACGACAAACAAAATGAAACCGTTCTTAGACTAACGCACACAGGACATATAAAAAAAAAAAAGAAAAAACGACAAAAAGGGGTGGTCTGTCAGAAAAAAAGAGAAAGGCTTAGAGGAGGAGCAACCTTCAGGAAACTATGGTATCTTATTTTAGTGCTATTTGAATATTCATTCACGCTGGGTCAAGGGTACGATAAAGCGCTCAGAAGCAGCTGTTTTTAAACTGAGCTGTGACATTATAGCAGTTTAAAATAACCAGATTTCACATTTTAAAATGCTACTTCTAACTAACAGTTTGTTGCAAAGGAATTGGCTGTAATCTGTTGTATGTGTGTCTACCTGTAGCGACGCTTTCTGGACCTTGAGCGGGAGCGACTCCTGGAGTGAGATCGTGTGTAGGACCGCGATCTAGACCTGGATCTGGACCGGGACCGAGACGCAGAATTTGGGGGCTTGGACATCTTTATATTCACAGTATCTGAAAAGGGAAATCACATAAACACAAAGCTGTCACACTCATACAGTAGTGTAGAAATGTGGAGAAAAGTTCCCTAAAAATAAATAAACACAATTAAACCTTTATGACATTAAACCAGACCAAAAAAACAACAGGCCAGCTAAACAGCATGTGATTTACCTGTTTGTCATATGCAAAACAGAGATTTACCAATACTTATTATTTTTATGCTTGTTTTTATGTCATCATTTACTCACCCTCCAAATCTGCATGAATTTCTTTCTTCTGTTGAACACAACAAAATATATTTTGACTTCCATGGCATGGTTTAAAAAAAAATGGAATGGAAAATACTATGGAAGTCAAGTCAATGGCTACCAGCAATTGTTTGGTTACCAACATTTTTCAAAATATCCTCTTTTGTGTTCAACAGAAAAAATTAATTCATGCAGGGTTGGAACAACATGAGGGTGAGGGTGAATGATGATAAAATATTCATTTTTGGGTGAACTAACCCTTTAAGTGACCAACAACTGATATGCAGAACTGACTTTGAATTGCTGTTTTGTTACTGCTTTTTTTGACTAACTGAATAATTCAACAATGAAATTATTGTAAATACAACTGTTGTTATTTATGCCATTATATTTATTAGGGCTGTAATCAATAAAATGTATTAACCCTCATTTTGTGTTCCAGTTTGACCCGGAGAAGATTTTCTTTTTCCTGTAAATGCTAGTTACTGTTATCACACTGGACTAAAACTTATTGATATTGCTCACACTGTGTATAACAACTTCCCCCCAAAATGGATAATTTTTGTACTTTTTGTTAAACTTGTGGTCAACATAAGCAGCCTCAATGTGACTTTGCAGTGGTGTAAAACATTTCTTACACAATACAATAAAATGTAAGAAAAAAATAAAACTGGCCATATTTAATTAAATCCTACAGGTTATGTTAATATTTATTTTTATGAGAATCTGTCCTGTTCTTTTAACATTTAAGAACAAAATAGGACCGTAATGACACTGTATTAATCTATAATCTAAATTATTGCATTTTTGTTTTGTTTACGTCTTTGTTTTGAGCTTAATCTACTTTTTAAAAGGTTTTTTACCATCGTATCTACTATTTATAGGCCTAGCTCACAATGATTACTGTTATCCCTCCAGTAATCTACAGCAGTATTGATCATGGTCACCTGAACTAATTCCTGTTTACGGTAACTGATGCAATTCCAATACATTATTTGTCTTCAAACATACTTGCTTTCCTACCTGATAAAAATGTACGGTAAGTGTTTTTTTTGTTTGTTTGTTTTTACCTTGACCCACTATGGATGAATTCTGTGTACCGTGTGGACCAGATAAATCAAACATTAACAGAAAACAACTCTGAAAGTATGCAGCAGATAACCACAAAAATGAGAACCAAACTGACCCGATGAGCCAGAAAGCAGAGGGTGAAACGGTTTCAGATTCTTAAACATGCAAAACAAACACACTTCCTTATAATATTGTGCAAATTTTGCATAAGTAATTTGCAATAAAAGAATGACGCATTTAGCCACTCTATTTACAATATATACAACAGACTCTTGTTTTCATTTCTGACCAAAAGAATATATAGGCCTAGCTCACAATGGCTTATACTGGCTGGTTAACTATAACTCTATGAGAGGTTAAAAATCTCCAAGCGCTGCTTTTCCAGACTGTTGCATTTATCTAGTAACATGAGACGCCTAGGTTAACTGATATGCAGCATTATTCTGTAGGATAGAGATCAGGGTGTGTCATATAGCATGAAAAAGTCGGATTTGACAGTCAAATCAGGAACAGGAACAACTGCCAAGCAATTTTCACCAAGTCCTTTGGGGTAAGAGACAGTCCAGCCCAACCAGTGCAGCTAGTTTCTAATCTATTCAGGAAACACTATGAAAAAAAAAACATTTGCATTGATCAAATCATCAGGACAGAGGACACTCGCTGGCTGTGTCTCAAAACCTAGTGAGCTGTCTATCTAGACAGCATTTTAAATTCCAAAGATACTAGATGGATAGTTCAATAGCCAATTTACTAGGTTTAGAGACATTGAGACACCCAAAAATGCTGTCTAGGTAGGCAGCAAACCTGCCTACAGGCTCAAACTGCTGACTAGGCATTGCTGTCTAGATAGGCAGCTCAATAGATTGAGACATTATGGAAAACAGTACTATTCTTCAACTCTGTTCAGATGGTAAAATCTCAATGCAAAAGCCAAGAAACAGCCATTTTACGAGACGCATTCAAAAACACTTTCGTTTTCACTTCTTCCATGTTAAGGGTGGAAATAAAGAACGAGTTCAGGAAAATACAGGTCACATCACAATTATAACTTCAATTTGATACGACCATCTACGATCATACACATTTAGGATTGCTTTAAAATTACAATTAAGGATATTTAATAATAACAAATAATATTTATCAACATCAACGTGTTCAGAATAACCTATACAAAACTAGCTGAACAATTACATCGGCATTTACAAGTAAAGCAACCAAATGACAAATGAAGTCGCCCTATTATGCTACCAAAATACAGAATGTTATCAAAAATGCAATTCAATCGCTGCTGTTAGCCATTATGCTAACGCTAGCCCCATTAGCTCATTTCAAACGACTTAAAACGCACAAAAGCAGAATCAATGGCAACAAAATAACACGAAACAGCATTTTTAGGAGAAATATCAACAGAAAATAGCGTTATAGTGTTAAAATGTGTAAAAAAAAAAAAAGACTCACATGAGGGGCTAGTCTGATGTGATTAAAGCGAGCTCGCTGGCTGAAGCGCTACGCGCACGCGACGGAAGAATAACCTGTATTATACGCCAAATACTGATCAATATACGTCTGATTTGAAATATACTGATCTATTTCGCACATAGAACCTATACGAGTTCAGTTATGTATGGTTTCTAAGTAATGAAACTGAAAAGTGGCCATTTGGTCTCCTCAGGAAACGCAAGATGCTTCGAAGCAGCTCAGACCCAGAGCTTCCTGATCAACACATGCGTGCGCACACAGACGGTTAAACACGCCTCTTTCTGCTATTCTTCCTGTTTGCTTTGATAACTGTTCTCTTTTTCTTTTCTTGAATATAAATAAAAACTATGAATGTTTACTTCAAACTTGACATTTGAAGGTTTTTATAGGTCTTATAAATACACCATTACCCATTCCTCAGTCCCTTTAGAGTTACTCACATTTGCATACAAATACTATTTTCTCTGTCTATTTTTATTAATTAAAAAAATAGCTGCATGTTAATATAATAGATGGCCATTTTTGTTTCTCTGAGCTCTGCTGCAGCATCAACACATGGTAAAACGGACACAGCGCCTCCATTTCAAACACCTGTTGAAAGCTTCTCAGAGTGACAGCTGTAATCACAGGCCACAGGGCCAGTTCAGAGAAATCTGCCAAACACCAGGCACTATTTCACAGAGAGGAAACACTACAGGGAGTCAGCCTGCATGAGCCAATCTCTCTCTCAGATATCTGCAAAAAATACTATTGTTACAGATGAGTGTTTCTGTGAGTCAGGACTTATTGGCCTTTTAAGTGTTCTTAAAATAGCTGTTTTTTTTAGCAAATATATGTGATCATACACACACACACACACACACACACACACACACATAAATGTTTTATGAATTGTGGGTCTTATTCCGCAACGTGTTTCCTGAGTCTGTTGTTCCAGGAAGTAGTTACATGCTAATCTCACTTTCTCACATTTGTGAAGAAATAAGTAATAATTGAGAAACACAACTAAGGTTATTCTCACTATAGTCTCGGTGCACATGGTGTTACATTATATGCCATTGACAATGACTTCCAATAAGGTAATCCTATAAAAAAATGTAGAGATAAACATTCTTGTCTGGGAGGTATTAGGACAGCTGGCAGCTGCTGTCACAAAAATAGTCATCTGCAACAAGGCCAGAGAAAGTTTCTGGTGCAGATCTGCAATGTGTACATAACAACTAAATCATCAATCTGGGTTAAAAAGGGACAAACCCAGCTATTGGGTTGTTTTGACCCAGCGGTTGGGTTGTTTTAGAGTGTATGTAAGATACAGGAAATGATGATACCTTCCCTCACTGATAAGATCTGAAGCACTGAAAAGTCTGTGTGCTCTCTCTGAGAAAATATTTTAATCTAAAAATTTCTTATACCAACAGTTATTTTGAAGAACTTCAACACTGTTACCACAATATCAAAAGGAAAACAAAATGTATTACTGATCACAAATTGGGTTATTTAAATGTATTTTAATCATGATTTCATTAGTGCCATGTGCTCTTAGCATTTATGCTAGCAAGTGGAGTTTTTGGCAAAAATA
>NW_015559670.1:546525-553521 GCF_001515605.1 Sinocyclocheilus anshuiensis | reverse complement strand
CACTTTCCCTCACTGATAAGATCTGAAGCACTGAAACGTCTGTGCTCTCTCTGAGAAAATATTTTAATCTAAAAATGTCTTATACCAAGAGTTATTTTGAATAATTTCAACACTGTTACCACAATATCAAAAGGAAAACAAAATGTATTACTGATCACAAATTGGGTTATTTAAATGTATTTTAATCATGATTTCATTAATGCCATGTGCTCTTAGCATTTATGCTAGCAAGTGGAGTTTTTGGCAAAAATAAAAGAAAATAGTCAATTCTGTTACCGTCAAACTCTGTTACCAAGGTAGCGTAACAATGCTGACAATAGTGTAACAGAATTGACAGTCTACCGGATAATTCTGTCAATTCTGTTACTTTACAATTCTGTTACTTAAAGGGTCAGCTCTGTTTATGAACTATTTTCACAAAAAAAAACAAAAACTATACAATTGTTGTTTAAAATATCATAAACATTATTGAGATATGATGCACCCTTATTATATTTTAACAACATTTCTCTTTTTTGTACTGGATATTGTATACAATACATTTTCATATGAAAAATATTTGCTCCAAGTGGACAATTCTGTGAAGACATAGGCATTTATTTTTATTTTTAAGGTATGCATAGGTGAAATATTATCTGTTGGACTGTTTTTCTACTGATACAAGAAGGATTTTTCCTTTTATGATTTATTGTTATTTCTACACATTGCCTAATTTGTCCGTAACAGAGTTGACAAACAATACCATAAAGACATCTGTTTTTTTATCAAAAGTACAAAAAGGAAGTAACTTGTGTTTGGCAAGCACTGAATTATTAAAATTGAATATGTTTTCAATAAGATACTGGAAAGAATTTCTGTTAGTGACCAGTTTTTTTTTCTTAACTTTATGAAATGCCAAATGTATCTCCAATTATAGAATCACCCATATATTGCAAACACATCAAAACTAACTAAATCATACAAATATTTAAAAGTTCCGTAATATTATCAGCATGTATCATATTCAAAATTGCACACATCAAGCGGAATGAAAGATCGCTGCACAGCACAGCTCTTGCAATCCTGTCTGTCACATTAGCAAACGGTTTACATTCCCAAACTGATCTAGGGGGTAACTACACTGAGACAGTTTAATGTTAGCTTAATTCATGTCCAATAAAGTCTTTATTTTTGGTGTAGATTAAAACAGATGAAAACCTATTTTGCATCTCATCTGCCTGGATGCTCATACATGAACACATGCAAAACAATGAACGAAAGAACGAAAGAACGAAAGAAAAGTAGCTTTTCCATTTGAAAACCACAAGTAAATATCTATATGTGCACCACAACCAAATCCATGGGTTAATTTCAATAGAATAACAATGTTCTGCTTTCTACGTCTTGTGGTTTTCTGTTAAGAACTATTTTTCTATCCTAAAATCAAGGGTGTGTGTGCTGTTTCTTCCCCCCACGCTTTGCTCAGTAGCTGTACATATCTTAAAGCCATATTCTCTTTTCTGGTTTTTGTTTTGCATGCATTTCTCGATACCGATGAAAGTGGCATGTTTGACACTGAAGGTTTGAGTACAGCAGGGTGTTAACTTTGTCCATTTCTAGGCCTTTACAGCGATAGTGATGCCACAAGTCTGCAAAAGTAGTTTCACCTCAAAACTGATCACATTAAATTACTCTCAAACCAATTCTGAAACTTTCACAGGCGTAATATGATAAATACAGAAAAAAGAGGGAAGCCTTACCTCTGGCGTTCAGCAGTAGAGAGAATACAAGAGAAAGCAAAAGTAAATTCAGCCTATCAGCAATGAACAAAGAACTTCCTGTATTTGAGTGATAGAGCTACATGCTAAGTCATGTCTTGGCTAAATGAATGATGCTTTCAGCTTATGTGCAGATGCATTTAGCTGGCTGTATGAAGACAACTTCAGACAACTTCTGCCACTTCAGATTAGATCTGCTCTATCCCTACCAGTCATTACTGAAAACTCATTTCTTTTTACTGGCTTTTAATGTTCACTACATGTTGTAAAATATTGCTAACATTTTATGTATGTCTTCTGTCTGTTTTTCAGTTACAATGCATTGTAAAGCACATTTGTCAGCTGTTGCTGTATAAATGGTGCTATATAAATAAGCTTTGACATTGACTTTGACATAATCCTAATACAGCAACCATGTAAAGTGTTTATAATTGGTTTGTCCATAACAATATTACTAAAACTTATCGCTGTCACCATGCTCTTATTCAACCATGTACCTCACAATCGGAGGAATTAGCATGAATATATTATCTATGTAGAACAGTATTGTTAAATAAACTACTAAAATGTACCCAGTAATTGAAAAAAGATGAAATGAAATGAAATAAAATAAGTTTAAGTACTAAATGTGCTAAAGACTGAAATAAAAGCAAATTATTGCTAAACCAAAATATTAAAAATAGTAAAAAAATCACAAAAACATGTAACAGCATTTCTAAAACTTAAACTAAAGTTAAAATGAAAACTAAATATTAAAATAACACTTATACTGATGGAAAAACTGCATACAGTTGCAGGGAACAAATTTGGTCATTAAATCTGATCGACCTTCATCTACGTCAAACATTCAACAAAATAAATGTCTTCTTTAATGAACACACTGTGTAAACATTTAAGTGCAAATGTGAAAAAGGTCTGTGAATTCTTTCATAAAGTTGTAAAGATCCTTAAATTAAATTAAATTATATAAAATATAGTCTATATGTATTACATATATAAAATATGTACAATCTTTTTTCTTATGAATAAAAAATGAAAGAATTTGCTGATTTTTTTAGTTAAGTTTTCAATAATGTTTCATTGTTCTATACTCCAAAGTTTTGTCCAGTAAGTTCTCTCATGCTTGGATAACATTATTACTATCTATGACGTCATAAAAATACAATCCACAATAGTAACCAGCCTAAAGAATGCAGACAGAGTCTCTGTGTATTCTAGAAGCTCTAAACATCCTAAAACCCAAAGAAAGAGCTGCTTTGGAAACTTTATATATACTGTATCGCTCGTTTCTGGAAATAATATTTTACGGTGCAGCTGCAAGCGGGTATATAAAGCCATTAAACAAAGCAACACAGTGTGAAGCAAATATGTGGCTGATGGAAACATGCTGCAAGACCACATTTAAATAGAGAGGTTGCAAATAAATGCAGCACACACACATTTATCCACACATACTCACTTATCTACAGCTACCAAAACAGCCCCACAACAAACAACCAGTACATTCTCAGTTGTCTTCACACCTTGCAATGACTCATGAGAGACTGTCCAGTGAGGCTTTATGTTGTCCGTCCTGTGCACCAAGGGTTCATGACACAGTATACTATTGAACAGGCCTTTAAAGGTCAAAGGCTAGAGACAAATACGCACTTTGGATCCAGAGCTCTGTCAGCCATCTTGGCCAATTCAGACTTTGCAATGCAAAATTGTGTTGTGAGATTATATTAAAACCAGTGTTATTTTAGTACCATTTATATATTTAGCATATTAAGTTTTCAGTTTTCATTTTAATTTTAGTTTATTTTGTTGTTCTTATTATAGTTTTCATTAGTTTCTTTTTTATTTAACTTTAATTTTAGTTTATTTCAACTTTAGTTTGAGTCATTTTGGTACTTCACCTTAAACTTATTTGATTTCAGGTGTCATAAATTAGATTTTTTCACTATGCTCAAATTTGACAAGATACCAAAGTCTTCTATCAAAAATCTGAGATTTCAGTATGAACTCAAAAATTCAAGAGCAAAGCACTATTTGTGTAAGTTTTTATTTCCCTAATAATTTCAGGAGAAACATCTACAACAACAAAGTTGAAGCATGACTTCTAAAGTCTCCTGATCTCTCCTGAGCAACCTTGGAGCAATGCATTTTATTTCCTTGGAGTTATTCAAATCAAATGCAAACCTGAAACCAGTTTTTGTAGACACAGGCGGCATGCTCTGTCACTCATTAATATCCTATTCGTTCCTGTCATGCCAAATGAATTAAAACCCAGCTGGCAGCGTCTAACTTACTCATAACTCACTTTGTATCTGTTATCATCCATCTAAAAATACAGTGCCTGAGATGAGCCTCAGACTATCAGGTCCAAGAACACGTCAGTGGGTGTTGTGATGGTGAAACTTCAGGTGGACGCCGCCAGAGTTAAAACAACTGGAGCAGTTTCTTTATATTTACATATATACAAAACTTGCAGAAAAGTTACACACCTCGTGTCATCCTGGATGAATTCTTCATCAGAACAGATTTGGAGAAATGTAGCATTATATCACTTGCTCACCAATGGATCCTGTGTGTGTAGTGAATGGGTGCCGTCAGAATGGGAGTCCAAACAGCTAATAAAAACATCACAATAATCCACAAGACTCCAGTCCATCAAATAACATGTTGGGAAGCAAAAAAGCTGCATGTTTGTAATAAACAAATCTATCAATAAGGCATTTTAACTTCAAAAATATGAGTCCATAATCCATAACAATGCTTAGTCCAGAACAAAAGGTCCATTCCAGGTTTTTCCTCTCACATCAAAATCCATCAACATATTTGTTTAGAACTGTTTTGGACTATTCACTTATAAATTTGATCTGTGCATATTTCTCTCCTGATTCAGACGAGATGGCTTTTTCACTAAAGAAAGCAATATTATGGATCGAGGACTCATATTTTAGCCGGAAGTAACGGTTGAAAGCTGCAAAGCGTCTTAATGATGGATTTGTTTCTTACTAAAACACAGCTTTTTGCGTTTTCGGTTAACTATTCCTTTAACATCTCTTTGAATGACTAGAACTGGGTGTCCATGCATGCACAGACTTTCAAAGAGAACGAGAGGATATGGAACTAGTTTGTGAACTTCATAAATACAATATGCATAGGAAAAGGACGAGATGAATGCAAACGTACACTAGTTATTGCACAGGAGATAAGATATTGTTCAGCAAACATGGCTGGAAGGCTGAGTTTAGATTCAGCGATGCTGTCTGCTGGCTGAAATTATTCACTGCACAGAGATGATACACTGTAAGTATGGCTACTGTCTGTGTAACGATGTTTTTCACTTAAAAGTTGGTGTGTCAAGCCCTTTCCACATTTCTGGGGTTCTCAGAAACGGACAAAATGTGAACTGACACACAGCCCCTTTCATAAAGATTTATTCCACAGGTCTGTCATAATCAGGCAAATATACATTAACATACAGAATATCACCCCCTTCTGATGCTCCACATGTTAAATAACGCAATAATTCAAGACACACGTTTTTCTACTTAAAAGAACAGTAACAATACATCATAACAACAACAATAACAACAATAATTAATATCCTAATGATAGCCAAACATTGTGTATTTCCAAGTTGTATTTTTCTAAAATTCATCATATAGTGACTCTTTTAAGGTGCACCACATAATCGGCAGGTGACTTTTTAAAGAAATTCAACAATTTTGCGCCATGACACACAGTGAAATAGACAGAGACTTTTTGCAAACGTCTTATTGGTATATAAATGTCTTTTTAAGGTTCTCCTCCACTTCTTTCGCTTCCTCAAAGTGCTTCCACAGAAATCGGCAGTTTCTGTCTTGCTGTGTTTCTATAGTTAAAGCAGTCTGTTTGTCGGTTTGGCACACGTCGAGGTGGAAGCAGTGGTAGCGTAAGGCTTCTCTTCTCTTCTCTGACAGAAGGCTCTGCTCTCTCACAGGACCTCTGCAGGGAGAACAAGACCGAAAGAAATGATTGATTCAGCCTTTAAAGTCAGTTACTGAAATAGAAGTAACTGACACTGTCAAGCTCCCAGAAATGACAAAATAACAAAATGTTACTGCAAAAAACTAGCATATGGCTTCAAAGATAAAGAAATGCATTTTTATGTTCAGCTGAAGAAAGCCAGGTAGCTTTGGATCAACTGAGAATGATGACAATTGTCATTTTTAGGTGAACTAATCCTTATGATTGCTCATCAGTACATTACTGATAAAACTGCAATAGCAGTAAATTTCAATTTTATATGGATAATGCTTTCATAAAAATGCTATATTTTTCATAATACCAGTACCAAGATATCTGCATGCTTAAGGGAATAAAATGTAAGACATTTGAAAAGATTTGTATTATTATTTAAAAAACAGTAAAGCAAAAAAAGTAAAGCAATTCATAAAATATATGCTATTTATTCACTATATTTTATGTAGTTATTCACTATATAATATTTACTAAAATATAATCATATAAAATAAAGTGTTATAACGGTAAAAAAAATCCATACATTTAAATACAGACACTTTTTTGACCTTATATTTGTTATATATCTATTCACTATATTTCATTTACTAAAATATAATCATATAAAAACATACATACAGTATGTATATATATATATATATATATATATATATATATACAAAGGTAAAAAAAAACCATACATTTATATACAGACACTTGCTATGACCTTATATTTTTATATATTTATTCACTATACATTACTTACTAAAATATAATCATAGAAAAATTACATAAAGGTACAAAAATCCATTCATTTATATACAGATACTTAGTATGACCTTATATTTTGATGACCTTAGTATGACTTACATTAAATGTAAGACCTTTTAATGCACATTTGAATAAAATCTAATGAATAATAATCTAACGGAATAATTAGTCAAATAAATAGTCTAATATTGTAAAATAAATATATATATTAGAAATAAAATCCATACATTTATATACAGCTGTACTTTTTTTATGACCTTACATTTTGAAAAATTACATCACGGAACATCCAGAGTATTTTGTGCAAATTTCCATTTCAAGAATATGACAGATTGTTTTTTTACAGTAATATGGTCATTAGTCTTGATATTAAAGGGGTCATATGATGCTTTTTTAAAGATCATTATTTTGTGTATTTGGTGTAACAGAATATGTTGACATGCTTTAATGTTCAAAAAACACATTATTTTTCAAATAC
>NW_015559670.1:525770-546331 GCF_001515605.1 Sinocyclocheilus anshuiensis | reverse complement strand
CACAATCAGCTTGTAACACTCCAAAGAGAAAGGAAAACTTGAAATCGCATCATATGACCCCTTTAACAAAATACAATATCTAATCTAATAATATCCAGTATCTTACCTGCCACATGTTGAGGTTTCATAGGCCCCGCCTTCATCATGAACTGTTCCCCTCCCTCAAAGGCCATGATTGGGTCAGCAGGTTGGCCCTGCCCACTGTTTCCACTGCCACTGTGATTGGACAGCTTGATGATCTCCTCAAAGTCTGCTGCCTCTCCATTGGAGGACAGTCCATTCTGATGCTTAGTGGGCTGGACGCCGTTAACGACGGGTGCCGCGTCCCAGGACACAGAGCTGAGCAAGAAACATGTATAATTCTCATCAACAACAAAACATACAAAACATCTCTCAGTACATTTCAAATCATGCCTAACTGCGCAACTTTACCTCATTTTCATGTCTCCTTGTGATTGGTTAAAATTTGTCGCACCACTATGCAGAGTTTCTGACGGATTTTTCTGGATTACTGCAAGACAAGAGAATAACAGCATTATATTTTTCATGTAAACTCATTTACAACATTTTGAACAGAGTAAAGAGTTATTTTTAAGAGTAACATCGCATACACAACACTACAAATCAGTTTTTACCGCTGTCAGAGACTCTGCCGTTCACTTGAGCTGGAGCCTTAACGTCTTTCTGCGAAGAAACAAATAAAGCAAGTTCATTTTCCTTTCAGTGTGTGTGTGTGTGAAGCAAATTCAGACTCAATAAAAACACAGATGTGTCCCACCTGTCCCCCTGCGTCACTCTTACGAGTCCTTTTCATGATTTCCTCCAGACGCTAGAAAGGTGAACACAGATGTTAGTCAAACCCCCAGGAAGAGAAAATCATATAAATATCTCATGTGTTTCTCCTAGAAAGCAACGAGATTCTTTTTTTTTTCAGTAAAAGCATTTGCAGAGTCTCTTGCTTTACCTTCTTTCTCTCCAGACGCTCCTGTTCCTCCTTCTGGAAGTGTTTCTCTCTCTCTATCCTCTGTCTCTCTGCTTCCTCTCGGGCTTTGGCTTCGGCCTCCTCTCGCTGGAAAAGACATATGAAACTTCATTACCCATACAGTACATGCATTAAACATCTCTAAATTACCCAGAAGCCCTTTGACATGACACCACGAACCAGTACGGTGGCAACATTAGTGTTTTTATCATTAACAAAAGCTAAAATTAAAACTGTTTTGAATAAATGCTGAATACACTAAAAGCTGAAATAAAATATTGAAATATTAGCAGAAACATCCCAACTTAAAAAAACGTTGAAATATTGCATTTGTAGCTAACAGAATAAGTTGAAGTGCTAAAAAGTTGCTAAAAAACTGGAAAAATTAAAGCTATATAGAAATATATATATATATATATATTATATAAACTAATAAAAATGACAAAAACACACATAAATTATTAAAATTACTTAAACAAAATAACTTATATTTTGTAAACTTATACTAAAATTTAAACGAAAACTGAAAATAAATACATAAATAATAGATAAACTTTAACCTTTAGAAATGTTGAAGTTGAAGTACTTAATTACTAAAAAAAAAAAAAAAGCTATACAGAAATATTTAAAACAAATACAAAAATGACAAAAGCATAGCAAAATTATTAAAATTTACAACTACATCTAAAATTAAAAATATAAAAATAAAAGCTATTTCAAAATATTAATAAATACTTTAACAGTATATAAATAATACTAAAATAGGCAATGATCACATCAATAGTTGGTTGTGTTTTAATTTCACTCCTTTACCACAAGGGGGAAGCAGCAGCCAAAAATTCCCTCTGTTTGATTCATTTGAATATTCCTCACCTAGACACAGTATCTTTCTACTGCATATCAAAAAATGGACTGCATACTGAATCATAGGCATAAATGCATTAAAACAGTTTGTTTAATCTCATAGCCTATAAGTGCAGATGTGGCATCAAGTCCATTCTGTTTATATATATCTGTGTTCTCGGTCACAGTTTAGATCTGCTCAGACACCACAGATGTGCTTTGTAAGTCCAGAGAGCCACAGACAGACCCATTAGGCCTGTCCTGCATGATCAAATCAGACCAGAACACAGGCTTGGTGTCAGACGGGCTCTGTGTGAAGGACAGCAGATGAGAGTCGCCCGCAGGCTCATGTGACCTCAACAGACCTGAACCACAGGAGAGGAGACTCAAGCTAATGTCCTTTTGTCTGCCTGTGCCTCGGTCACCTTGAGGCCTTGAAGGTCTTTTGTATTCAAATGATTTTACTGAAGACTGAAGATGGATTTGAAAATATTCTTGAGATGTTTGTCATAAATGGTCTCCATTACCCATGAAGCACTGCTCACCTGTCTCTGCAGACGCAGGTTTTCCTCCTGCTCGGCTCGTGCTCTCTCCTGCTCCTCCTTCTCCTCCTGCAGATGCTGTTGCTCTGCCATTAAGCGCGCCTCCTCTTCCCTGCGCCTCCTCTCCTCCTCCTCACGTCTGGCGTGCTCCTCACGCAGTGCTCTGAATGAAGATGAGGCAGTGTTAGCACCACGAGATACGAATAGTCACTCGCATTCAACATCTCGGAAGCAGGGTTATTACCATTAACTAAAGCTAAACCATGAAAAAACTTTTTCGTTACTTGAAATAAAACAAACATTAACTGAAAATATATAAAAAAAAAACGTTATTTCTGCCATTTGCTCAGGAGGCAACATTTCTTATAATATAAATAATAATAAACTATAAAGACATATTTAAAACAAAATGATAAAAATTACAAAAAAACAACAAAATTACAAAAACTTGAACTAAAATTTAAATAAAAAATAGAAAATATCAAAATAACTAATACAACTAATAAATTCTAAATATTAATAAAAATTATAATATTACAACTTAAATAATAATATACTAAATATGCTAAATCAATGATACTAAAATATCACTGCTCAGAGAAGAAAACCTATGGATTATTTATGAGCTGTCTGGCGAACGGAAAAGTCATGGAAATGATCTTTTACAAAATCATGTAAATCACAGTCTAATGAATTATTAAATCAAAATATAAATGTATATTTAATACCATCTTTTTATTTATTATATTTAATAATCATTTATGTAATTACGATCAGCTCTAAAATATTTCATCTGCAAGAATTTGTAGAGCATCTATAAAATGATTTTAAAAACCCTTATCCAATAATCATAAAGAACTAGAAAAGTCATAGAAATTCACTGTTTTAAAAAAACTACAGAAATTCTATCAACCAGTGTTATATCAGTATTTTAGTACACTATTATAGTTTAGTTTAATATTATAACTTATCTTAAAAATTTGAATTAGTTTTTATTTTTATATATTTTTTATTTTTAAAATACATTTTTTTATTCATTTTATTTTTATTTATAATTTTGCTATGTACTTTTGTCAGTTTTGTTAGGGTCTTATATTATATTTTGCCCCCCCACCCATAAAAAAAATTGTTTTAGCAAACAATAATAACCCCGCAGTGATCATTTTAAATGTCAATCCAGCAGGATCTTTCTTTCTTTGCAAAAGTGGGTTGGTCATTATGTTGGCTATGCAAGACCAAAGCAGTCTATAACCAACTGACCTGCTCTTCTGCTCCTGCTCTCGTCTCTCCTGCTCCTCCCTCTCTCTCTGCTCACGGGCCTGACGTCTCTTCTCTGCCAGCACGCGGGCCGCCTCCTCGGGATCATTGGTCCCAGCCGTGGGCTTGGCGAACGGAGGGCCGGGCTCAGGAGAGAGTGATCGGGAAGGTGTGGCTGCCAAATTGGCCGCCTCTGGTGTCTGAGGAGCTGCTGTGATTGGCGCAGAGGGAGTAAGGGGCGTGGTAGGAGCAGACGAGACGGTGATGTCAGGAATACTGGGAGCAGCTAAACAGAAAAAAACAGGAGAAAAGTCCATCAAGAAGAGTAAATGCTTACGTTTCGTTTATACATATTAAAGCTGAAAAAAAGTCCTTGAAATCCATTGAGCCGTCACACTGATTTATCTGAGAGCAAACCGGTCGTCATGACGATCACACTCACTCTTTGTGTCCTTGGGAGGGTCAGCCTGACGGGGCTCCTTGGTTTCCACGGCGACAGCAGCAACGGCGGGGGCCTGCATGCGGGCGGGAGTCTGAGCCCGTTTAGGCCGGGTCTTGGTGCCAGGAGGAGTCCGGCCCGCAGATGAGGGTGGTTTGGGGGACACCACTGGATTGGGGGAGAGGGGGCGACTCCTGGACGTCGCAGGTGATGAAGCTCTGTTTTTAGCTCTGATATTTGGGCTAAAAAGAGAAGAGATTTAAGAAAACATCCCAGTATAGACCAACAAATCTGAAAAAAAAGGGGTTTCTTCTTTAGTATTTTTGTCTTGATTTCTATTACATTTCTTTTATATCTTGAGCTTTCAATTTAATCTATCTATCTATCTATCTATCTATCTATCTATCTATCTATCTATCTATCTATCTATCTATCTATCTATCTATCTATCTATCTATCTATCTATCTATCTATCTATCTATCTATCTATCTATCTATCTATCTATCTATCTATCTATCTATCTATCTATCTATCTATCTATCTATCTATCTATCTATCTATCTATCTATCTATCTATCTATCTATCTATCTATCTATCTATCTATCTATCTATCTATCTATCTATCTATCTATCTATCTATCTGTCTGTCTGTCTGTCTGTCTGTCTGTCTATCTATCTATCTATCTATCTGTCTGTCTATCTATCTATCTATCTATCTATCTATCTATCTATCATCTGTCTGTCTGTCTGTCTGTCTATCTATCTATCTATCTATTTACTGTATGTATAATATTACTATTTAGGTTTAATTAATTTTAGCTTTAGTTCAGTTTTGGTTTTTATTTCTGTCCATTTAGTAATTTTAGTGCTTTAAATTCAATTTATTTTAGTAAGTTACCAAGTTTTACCTAGTTTTATTTGGTAGATTGTTTAGGTGATGAAGCTCTGTTTTTAGCTTTGATATTTGGGCTGGTTTTCTAGCGACACTGAAAATATTACTTAGTCACTTAGTATTTTTGTCTTGATTTTTGCATTACATTATTTTGATATTTTCAATTTTTTTTCAGTTTTAGTTTAAATTCAGTTTTAGATTTGGTTTTTATTTAGTTCTTTATTTACAGTTTTTCTCAGTCGCTTTGGCGCATTTCTCAAATCAGAAATGAAATTCTCAAAACTACTTGTTCAACCTCCACATCATCTAGTCACTTGCGCACATCAAAAAAGCAGTTTCTCTTTCTTTTGAACAAGCTGCGATTGCTTTGGTACATTCATGCAATTGATTATGTACATTTATCTGCGGTTTCCTACATGATCAGTTGCTAATGTCATGTTGCTCAAAATGTATTATATAGTGTTCTGTGCAATAGTCTTACCCCTCAAAACAGCTAGTCTTTAGTTCATTGTATAAGTCATTAAATGCAAAATAGTTGAACTGGTTGTCTGTGGTGCTGTTTGTACGAATTGTTTTGAGAAATGCACATACATTTTTGCAAATATTAAGGATGATTCAAGAAATGCACCAAAGCGACTGAGAAAAACTGTATTTCTTTAACAGATTTTCCACTAAAAAGTTAAATCAAGATCTAATTGAGAATAAAAAATGACTTAAGATATTAAGTTTTGCTTTTTTTGAAAAATGTATCAAAATTAAGTGAGTTTAAGCTTAAACCAAGACAAATATGTCTGTCAGAAGGATAAGAAATTTTTTTTTTCCTCTTTGAATTAAGTTTGTTTTTCTTAGCCCATTGACATATATTTTTTTCTTGTTTAACCATAAACTCACTTCATTCAATTCTTCAGAAAACAATACTTACTAACCCTAAGCTGAATAATAATATTGATGTTTGCCTTAGCAATAATGTGGATTTTTTCACAGTGAGGAAACAAATTATGCTGGAAAATTGGTGGCTGTTTAAGAAACAGTGTAAATAAGCAATCAGGCAGGACATGGACTGGCCATAATAAGAGTACAACCTTAATTCTATAATGGCTAATTGATCACTTTTCCACAAAGCAACTGAACACAAAGGCCTGAAAAGACCCAACAGCCTGCTAGAAACCCTGCTGAGCTGGATCAGAGCCTCTCTTTGGCTCATGAGCGCACAATAATTTAACCTGCTGCAGCTTAAAGAGCATGTGCTGTGTGTGTGTGTGTGTGTGTGTGTGTGTGTGTGTGTGTGCGTGTGTGTATGTGAGAGAGAGAGAGAGAGTCACCTGGCTTCTGTTTTCGTTCTGGTTATGGATTGGGACGGTCTCTTCTTCTCCACTTTTTCTTTAGACAGAGCGCTCTTCTCCTTTTCGTTCTCTCGTTCCTTGTCTTTCTTTTCTTTCTTCTTTTTCTCAAACTAAGTAAACACAGTGATGGATCATTTCAAAGTCAAATCAGGACAAACTGGATTTTTTGTTATTTATGTAATTTAAAAGTTTTCAAAAGTGACAAAGACTTTTATAATGTCTTATAAACAAAAAATGTACAAATTATTTTCTCAATATTACTTTTTACTATATTTTTGATCAAATAAATGCAGCCTTGATGAGCATAAGAGACTTCTTTCAAAAACAATAAAATATCAAAACACGTTAGTGCATATTAGCATTATTATATGAATAATTCTACATTTGTGAGCGGGTTATTATGTGCATGTATTTACCGGTGTAGAGTTGCGTCTCTGCTGGCGTTGTGTGATGTCAGGTGTGCTGGCCGAGACCCTCCAGCGTTCAGCGCTGTGCTGGTGAGGATGATGATGGGAGCAGGGCGTCAGAGGAGATACGGACGCAGAGCGGGAACACTGATCTGAGATCAGACAGAGACATGATGTTTAGAGACACTCACTTGTTGCTGTTGTTGTTCAAAACACAACTGAGAGATCTTACACTAATGTTCAAAAGTTTGGGGTTGATCTCTTTTTATGTTTCTAAAGAAGAAGCCTCTTATGCTCAGCAAGGCTGCATTTATTTGATCAAAAATACCATAAAACGCAGCAATATTGTAAAATATTACAATTTTAAATAGCTGTTTTCTAAGTTAATACATTTTAAAATGCAATGTAATTCTGTGATGGCAAAGCTGAATTTTCCGCATCATTACTCCAGTCTTCAGTGTCACATGATCCTTCAGAAATCATTCTAATATGCTGATTTGCTGCTCAAGAATATTATATCAATGCTGAAAAAAATCTTACCAACCCCAAACCTTTGAACAGCAGTGTACATACAGATGATGTGTTATATTCAGAACAGTCTTTTAGCATACTACTATATTGTCATTATGCAGTATTTATACTGTGAACATTAAGTAACATTTCTATAAGCATGAATTGATTCTGAAATGTGGGGTATAAAAACAAAGCACCTCGAACAGAGCATAATATATTCCAATTTAATACATTAACTATGATTTTTTTTATCATTCTTGATTTAGATGAACAGCCAAAAAGCAAGGCATTTTTACACAAAAATGGAAAAAAAGCTAAATAACCATATTTATGTCAAAAAATGATAATTGGATATTATATAAATGTACTTATGCAATGAGATCATGTGACAACGATGTAGCATCTTAATGTTCAAACTGTATACTGAAGGTAAAAGTGCATACGGTTTTACATACTTTCTTTAAATTGTACAATAGTACATACTGTGCGATATACAGTTTGCTAGTATTTCTATTCTGAACAACAAAAAGAAAATCTTCAGATTTGGTAATTTGCTGAAGATTATGTACTTTCATTTGAGACCCTAAAGATAGAAAACAAAATTGTCGATTAAAAACAGTGCATACTAAGCTCAAATAGATAAACAGACTCCATTTGGGACTTAAATTGCTTCATTTTATACTGAGGCTAATGAAATGCACATAGAATAGACAGAAAGTTTTTTTCACTTGTTTGATTTCAGCAGACAAGTTTAACTGCTTGTTTTCTCTCAACGAGGCCCATTTATGATGTGTGTTTAACTCATTACATGGGTGTGCATGTATTTTGTAGTGAGTATAACCATTACCTCAAGCTCCTGACATGTTATCTGTGTGTGATGTGTAACTCACGGGGGTCGCTGCTGTTCTGGAGGGTGGCGACGCTCCGGCTGCGAGCCAGAAAGGAAAGGGTGGGCGTCATCAACCTCTCCACGATGCGGCTCTCCCACGGGCTCAGATGCAAGCTGCGGGCTGACACAAGAGGGCGCTGTTAGCATCGACACATGTGGACACAAACCGCAGGTCACTCGACAAAGGGCCGAAGTGCTGGCTGTAATGCTGCGTTCAAGTCCTCCTGGGACGTTCGTACTTACGAGTTGACAAATCGTAATTACGACGTCAGGTGCGTTCAAGTCAGTTTAGTCGGCACAAGATGGCGGTGTACCTTCTTTTAATAAATTACAAGAAAATACAACAGGGTCTGCATTTTTTTACTTGGATTTCAGCTGCGTAACAAGAACATGACCAATTTAAGTTTATAGGAGAACTAAACTATCAATTTAAACAAAAATTTACGGAAAAATCTACAGACGTTGCATCCATCGATTCCGCCATGTTTCTCATTGACACGCCCCCAACTCGGAAACTCGGGGCTTAAAGAAAATTTTGAGTTTCCCACTCATAATAACGACTTTGTGGTGGCATTCATGTGCGTTCAACTCGTAAATACGATTTATCCGACATGACTTGAACGCACCATAACATCCAGCAACAGGGTGTCTGACCAATCAGAGCGGCTGTTACTGGAAGCAGAAGAATCCTCAGGCCCTTCATTGAGTGAGCGATTTCACGACCTGGACATGTTTGTGGACTTCTAATCCACATAACCTACACTATTGTGAATTTTGAGATTGCTGTACTTACACACATTCACACACTTTATTTGCTCATCTGATCATTGTAACTTCAAAGAAGTTGAAGTTTCAATTTAATTAGTGGATTTAACCAGTACTATTACTCATGCTGGTTAAATCAAGAATGCAGTAACTAGTATAGTACAGAGCGATAATTTATACTACCATTCAAAAGTTTGGGGTCAGTAAGAAATTGTTACTTTTATTCAGCAAGGACACATTCAGGTACCATCTTCAAAGAATCTTGAAATATAAAATGTAAAAATATTATCAGTTTTTAAATGTTTTCAACATCAATAATAATAAGAAATGTTTCTTGAGCAGAAAATCAGCATATTAGAATGATTTCTGAAGGATCATGTGACACTGAAGACTGGCGTAATGATGCTGAAAATTCAGCTTTGCATCACAGGAATAAATTACTTTTTAAAATATATTCAAATAGAAAACAGTTATTTTAAATTGTAATAATATTTTTAATTTTTTACTGCATTTTTGATCAAATAAATTCAGTCTTGATGAGCATAAGACATCTTTTAAAAGCATTTAAATGGTGGAGTAGATGGCAAGAAATATGAGACAACTTTGAGTTCATGCTGAGATCTTTTGATCGCAGACTTTAGTATTCTCAGCCAGGCTAAACATAGTTTGAGATATTATAAACCTCTAGAGGAGACAAATCTGAGCATTTTGCTCTTCATTTGATCTCATTGCTCTCTAGGAGAAACATTTAGATATTTTAGAGACTATTTATAAATTTTCTTTCCTATGAACGATTTAACAGCATGTCTAGACGAACAGCACTCTTATACCAGAATAAATGGTTCATGGGTTCAAAGACGGGTTAAAACTGGTTTTATTGAGGGAATTATGGGATGCTGCTGTGTTAATAATCGGAGAGCACATTAAAATGAAGTCTGTGCTGTCACACAGATGACTGAAAGACATTTCTCTACAGACACGAGAAAAACAAGTGACGTGACGAAGAAATGAATCTGTGGTCTCGTTTTCTCCCACGCTCCTTTTCTACAAACACGCATACACTCTTTCCCACTCAGGCACAAACAGGCAGAAACCCACTCTGAATGTCGTATTTGCAATCACACAACATTAAAACGGTACTGTGTATAAAAATGGACCCTTTTTCTGTATGTAGCAACAAGGTGGTGCTCCGATCTGACACTTTAGCAACACAAGAAAATTTACAACACTTCGTGACGGCTGGTCACTGGCTGTTGCTAGGCAACAGCTGCCTTTTTTTCTCCCCCACTGCGGCAAACTGTGCTGTTGCCTGAACTACTTTAACAGAAGGTTTGATCATGATCTAGGATATAAACTCTTTATACTATATGTTTTAAAAACTAATACAGAATATGGTATTTTTACAGGAAGCTTGATGCAAAAAAATACACCTCAAACAGTATAAGCTAAAATATGTTTAACCCAAATATCATGTGTTGAATCTCAGCATAAAGTGCACTCTGAGATGAGTGGTCATCTCTAATGACAGGGAAATAAGTACAGACCATGAGCTCCACAGTTACCATGCGGTGCACAATGCTGTTATTATGTTGATTTACACACATCTGCATAGCCACAGCTTTGCTGACTTATCATTGGTACGTTCCGCTGCATGTGGAAGTCAGCATTCTAGAAACCCCATTATTTCCTCGGACAGGAAACTTAAAATGAGGCTAAGTTCAGAATACTATTTCTGCAGATTCTAGCATGTATACTGTGCGTAGCACGTAAATTATCCGTATATAACACCAGGATGGCACACTAACTTTTGCTGTGTAAAGTATATAAGCTCACAATACAATGTGCTCATACTGATTTCTAGGATGATGAATATTATGATTTCTGACCTCTTGTCTTTAATTTGACAGACAAGAGTAGATTAAAATTGTGGAAAATAACTGTTTTTATTTCCGATGACTAGACACCGGTTGTAGAAATAAACATACACATGCTGAATACTAAAATATTCTGGCAGGGCTTTTGATTTTATTGAGTTGCATTTGTGTAACTTTTTTGCTTTTGTATATAAACTACCATTCATAAGTTTCGGGTCAGCAAGATTAAACATTTTTTGAAAGAAATGTATTCAGCAAGGATGCATTAAATTGATCAAAACTGTCAGTAAAGACACTGATAATGTTAAAAAATGTTTTTCATTTTAAATACTCTATTTTAACTTTCTATTCATCAAAGAAACAGTTTGCACAAAAAAGAGAAAAAAAATGAAGAATCACAATATTAATGGCTGCTGAAACTTCAGCTTTGCCATCACAGGAATATATAATATACATATAAATAACATTTTAAAATAAATTAAAAAGGAAAACAGTTTTTTTAAATTGCAATAATATTTTACAATATTACTGTTTTACTGTATTTTTTATCAAATAAATGCAGCCTTGGTGAGCATAAGATATTTTCAAATCAATTTAAAAAATCATACCAACCCCCTAAAATTTTTAATGGTAGTCTAGTTAGGACATATTATTGCACAAAAAAAGCAAAAGAATTGTTAAAACAACCATTAAGTGACCAGAAGCTGTTAAGCTGTTAATCAATTCAAGTTTCCATCCTTCCATACAGTTTATAATGAGCAGTATACAGTAAGCAGTATGCAAGCATTCCATTCTGAACACAGCCAGATACATTTCACAACATCACTTATTCATATTATTAACCAACCAATTAAAATGATTAAGATCACATTAAAGCAGCATATACCATATTGCACCTTCTAACTTAGTTATCAGCCTTTCAAATCACACACTTAGTTTAAAAACCCACCACCAGCATCCCGACCCACACCAAAGACTGAAAGTGATGACGGAACACAAAAATAAGAAAAAAGAAATAAAAACAGATATTTTCACCACTTACTGGACCACAGATAAATAACCATCACAGACTATGATGCAACAATGTGAGCACTGATCAAAAGTGCACGGAAGAAGAGATTACCCATGATGCAACACAAGAACGAGGGGGTTGTGGGGTAGGGAAAGGTGTGAGAATGACCATCGATCACAAGGCACAGGCACAGGCAAGCAGGCCACCAGAAATGAGCAAATCAAAAGTAGTTCATGAGAAAACAAAAACCAGACGAGGGTTTGGAGGGAGGGGTTTTTGGAGGTGAAACGCGGGAGCCGCTCCATTCTTACTTCTGCAGGGCGAGTTCCAGAGCGTGGCCGAGGACTTGGACAGCCTGTTGTTAATCACAGGCTCCGTCTGCCGCGGCAGGTTGACCGTGGAGGCCGAGCATCTGCCTGCAGAACGCAACACAGAGAGCAGAGCGTTCATACCGACCCCCTTAGCGACGGCGGGAGGGAGCGCGATACTGGTTTTCCCGAAGGAAGGGTCATGCAGACTTTCAGAGGGAGAGCTGAAGGAGGCGGGTCACTCTTGCACCAACTTGTAAGATGATCGTACATTTAAGATGTACATTAGATTCCATTGACACCATTTTTATATGATGACTAACTTTTAAAGTACGTGAATGCTAACCAAAACAGTACCATTCAAAAATGTTTGGGGTTGATAAGATTTTTTTGTTTTTGTAAAAAAAGACCTTAATGCTAACAAAGGCTGCATTTATTTGATCAAAAATACAGTAAAAACAGTAAAATTGTGAAATATTATTACAATTTAAAATAACAGGTTTCTATTTGAATACATTTTAAAATGGAATTTATTTCTTCAGTGCAAAGCTGAATTTTCAGAATCATTACTCCAGACTTCAGTGTCACATGATACTTCAGAAATCATTCTAATATGCTGAATTGCTGCTCAAGAATCATTATTATCAATCTTGAAAACTGTTGCTCTGCTTCATTTTTTGTGGAAGCTATTTTGTATATTTCTAACATTATACATGTCTACTTTTGATCAAATTAATGCACCCTTGCTGAATAAAAGTATAATTAAAATATATATATATATATTTTTGACCCCAGAAATTTGAATGGCATACAATATTTAGACTATCTAGATAAAACAGCACTATCCTACTGAAAACACCAGCATTATCACCAGCATGTGTTGTGTTATGGATGATGGTTTCTAGCATGGCATGGCTTCTTAACCATAAAAACCCTGTTGGTCATCCACCATTACCAACTCCAAACAGCATGTAGACTTTTCATACTGGTCTGATCTGGTCTTTTCAACAGGGTAGCACTGTACAAAGTGATCCAACAAGACATCACTTCCTGTAACACACTGGTCACTGTAGACACATCATCATATAAGGAAAAAGAATAGGCTTTTCTTTTTGTCTTTACGTTATAATCAATGTCATACATACAGTAGACACATCAACGCCCATCACTGTGATGGTAAAGTGATAGTTTACCCAAAAATAAAAAATTTTGTTATCATTTAAAACCTGTATGACTTTCTTTCTTCTGTGTAACACAAAATAATTGTTTAGAGAAATATCTCAGTGTACCAAGACTGTTCGGTTACCGACATTCATCAAAATATCTTTGTTTGTGTTCCACAGAAGAAAGCAAGTCATACAGGTTTGGAACGGCATGAGGGGGAGTAAATGATGACATAATTTTCATTTTTTGGGAGGACTTTCCCTTTAAAGGGGTCATATGATGCGATTTCAATTTTTCCTTTCTCTTTGGAGTGTTACAAGCTCTTGGTGCATAAAGAAGATCTGTAAAGTTGCAAAGACTAAAGTCTCAAATCCAAAGAGATATTCTTTATAAAAGTTAAGAGTCAACCACGCCAACCTAAAACGGCTCGTTCTAACACGTCTACGTCACGATGTGGGAAGATTTGCATAACGCCGCCCAAATGTTCACGCAAAGAAAGAAGGCGTAACTTTTATTCTCGCTGTAGTATTGTTGCTGCCGCCGTGTCGAGACGCTGTGTGTTTCGTTGTGAAAGCGAAACTACTTTGTTTGGCCTTCCAAAAGAGGACGATATCCGCTTCGTCATCCTGGAGCTGATCAGCGGAGTCCAGCCCGGGGTCGCCACATGTGGTTGCCGCAAGCCCGCCGGAGGCTCCTTCATCGAATCCGCCGGCCGTTTCTCACTCTAGCCCGCCGGCCTCCGCTTACTCAGCCCGCCGTGTGTTTCGTTGTAAAATCGTCACAACGCACTGGATAGCTGGCCAATCACAGCACACCTCGCTTTTCAGACCGATTAGCTTTGTAAAAATCGACGCGTTTCAGAAAGGCGGGGCATAGAGGAGAAACAATAATCTACAGTATGTAGAAAATAATGTGTTTTTTGAACCTTAAACCGCATAAACACATTTCATTACACCAAATACACAAAATAATGTTCTTTTTAGCAACATCATATGACCCCTTTAAAATCCCAATATGACATCTCTTTTAAGCTCTTTGGTCAAATAATATAGAAAAAAATCACACCTTAACAAGAGATTGTGATTGTTGTATTATCACAGTCCTCTACCTACTTACAGTATATCTAGCACAGCTACACCAGTCAAACCAGACAAAAAATGGTTTTAAAGAATAAAAAACATACAAAAACCAAAGAAAAACAAAAAATAAACCATATAAATGATGCTGATGCCAATGATTAGCAAGTTTTGTGGTGGCGAAACCATCATAAGATGGTTTTCTTCCTTCACGTTTGATGTCAAGATGAATTTAAAGCGGGTCAACAAAAGCAAAACCAAAAAATGATGCCTATTAACCATCTACAGCAGTAAAATCTCAGCACTGAAGACAAACTGACTGCTATAACTCATCTATATGGACACAGAACAAGCACTGCTGAAGTCAAATGCAAAGTTGTGTCAACATATAAAGCTTCCAAGCTTATATCAGGTTCGCTTTATGTTCCTGAGTATAGTTTTGAAAGGTAATGATAAGTCTAGACTTTAAAGTTGTATGAGGGTGTAAGGTTTGACTAATGACACTTACTCTCTCTGCGGGAGGTCTGGTTCAAGCCGCCGGCCCATGACCACCTCTGCTGACGGATCTCAGCCCACGTTTTTTTGGTTGACCTCTTTATGGCAGATTCATACCTCTGCTGCAGAGAAAACAAGACAATCATTTTTTTCATCCTAATAAGATTCTGAATCACTTATATTCCTGGTACAGGAATTCATTTGGTAGTTCATCAAATTTAAACTAGGGACATACTCAATTTGACAATTAGAAAGTCTCACAACACTTTTCATCTTCATTTTTAACAGTATATGCTACCATTCAAAAGTCTGTGGTCAGTTAGATTTTTTATGTTTTTGAAAGAAGTCGCTTATGATCACTAAATCTGTAAAAACAGTAAAAACAGTAACATATTACAAAAATATTATTACAATTTAAAATGCCTGTATTCCATTTTAATATATTCCCGTAACGCAAAGCTGAATTTTTAGCATCATTACTCCAGTCTTCAGTGTCGCGTGATCCTTTGGAAATCATTCTAATTTGCTGATTTGCAGGTCAAGAACCATTTCCTATTATTATCAATGCTGAAAACAGCTGTGCTGATTAATATTTTTCTGTGATACATTTTTTCAGAATAGTTGAAAAGAACTGCATTTATTCGTAATAGAAATCTTCTGTGACATGATGAACATCTTTACTGTAACTTCTGACCAGTTTAATGCATCCTTGCTGAATATAATTATTTCCTTAAAAAAAAAAACACACAAAAAAAAAACATACCAACCACAAACTTTTGAATGCATATTCTAAATTTTGTATGAATATTGTTTTATAATTTGAAACTTAATAAGCTTTTTTTTATAAGTTTAGCTCACACATTATTTATGCATCGAATATTTATAATATATGGACCTTTCTTTGAAATTTTGTCATGCTGTCTCAATTAACATTTTGGTTGCAACTAGTAGCACATGGTGTCTCCATACCTTGTTCTTCTCTAGTTTATGTCTCTGTTTTTCCTCCAGTAGAGCTCTTCGTTTCTCCGTCTTCAGTCGCTGCTCCTCTAACTTCCTTCTGCGCTCCTCTAACTGGCTCTCGCGCAAACGCCGTGCCTTCTCCTCCTTCTCCAACCACTGAGCTTTCTTGGCCGCTGAGAGGAACAGAGAGAGTTTTTGAGTGATGCTGCCTGCTGTAACTTATGCCATTTTCTGTCAGAGTTCTCAATTACAATTCATCTAAATGAATTGTTCACCCAAAAATCTCAATTTGCTGAAATGTTCTCACCCTCATGCCATCCAAGATGTAGATGAGTATGTTTCTTTATCAGAACAGATTTGGACAAATTCTGGCATATTTTATTTAGAACTCTTTTGGTTTGTTTTTGCTTGTAAACGGTGCTTGATTTGTGCATATTTCTCCTGATTCAGATGAGACAACTTTTCACTTTAGAAAGCAATAATATCCATAGAGGACTTGTATTTTAGCCAGAAGCAACTGTTTGACGTTAAAAAATGTCTTGATGGATTTGTTTCTTACAAACACGCAGCTTTCTGCTTCAGAAGATGTTGGTGGACTGGAATCCTGTGGATTTTTTTTGTGGATTATTGTGATGTTTTTATCAGCTGTTTGGACTCTCATTCTGACGGCACCCATTCACTGCAGAGGATCCATTGGTGAGAGAGTGATGTAATGGTAATGCTACATTTCTCCAAATCTAAATTTCTCCTATGAAGAAAAAACTCATCTACATCTTGGATGACATGAGAATGAGTAAGCAAATTTTTCAGCAAATTTCCATCTTTGTCTATTTAACTATTTGTTTAAGTGTCTTTCCCTCATATGTTACTCTTAAAAATCCTTAGGAGAAATAAAAATAGACACAAATAAGATTATAATCTTGATTGCAGACTTTGGTCTGTCCAAATCTGAGCATATTCAAAGGCACTGAGATGTTTTCTGAAAACCTCAAGGAGACACTGAAGTCTTTTTCAAGAAAAACATCTGAAAAGCAGGAAACTTCAGCAAAAGTCTCAAATTAGCAAAAAATCTCATTACTGTCCGGCAGAAATAAATGAGATATTAAAAATATCTCTTATGCGAATTTCCTATCTTCTAATCAGAACTGATTGTTTTACATTCATTAACGTTCATTCCACTGAGAACTGGATTTTTATATTTATAAATCCAGTGCTTGAGGAAAATGAAACTGCTAATAAAACAGCATTTTTCTGTCATGTGGTTTCAGTCGTTTGACTTCAAAAACAATTAAAAACCAATCAAAGCTCTTTATTTTAAACCCCAAGCACGCTGTGTGGCAGCTGGATGCATTCTGCTCACAGGCCCGATTTAAGGAACACACAAGACATCACAGTGTGGAATTTCCTGTTTTTCAGTCCTTCAACCATAACTAAATCTACACACACAGCAGTCCAGATGGGATTTGAGTTGAGGAATACAAACACAGAGGAACTGCTTCCAATCACAACATCGCTTTAGATCCTTGTGGGGCGACCCACTTTATTAACTTTAACCTGTTTCATTTCAAAGGCACATCCGCTTTATACCACAGGAAATGCAGTGACATTGCAGTGACAAGTATAAGGCATGTGTGTATATGTATATACTATATGTATATATTATTAACTACATAAAATCAAGACAAAATTTCAGTTTCACATACAGTATGTATTTTTATCTTTTTGAGTATTAAATACGCTCTTTGCCTAATGTTCATTACATTTTATATTGCTTTACATTCACTTTTAACATTATCTTAAATAGTCTCTTATGTAGACTTTTTAAAACTGTGTACTAGCAGACATGTAGTTTGTGCACTGAGAAAATCATGTGTAATTCTGACTTTCTCTAAATCCAATTACATAAAATCCTTCAATCCTTTCTAAATTATACAACAATTCTGTTTTATATCCTTCAAAGTAAGATGATCTCAGCCTTCACTTTAAACCACTGGGTCTCAGCTGCAGTGAACCGCTAGCGAGCTAAGCAGTGCTTGCTAATCCTATTAGTTTCATACAAAATGCTACATGACAGTGCGACTGCGTTGAAAAATAGATTTTGTTCTCTATGCAATTCCGTGCAGCAGCAATCCGGCATTACAACGCACGCTTCGTTCTAACAGCTAAGCCAAGTTTATGTCTTTGTATACACAGCATTTGTCAAGCTAAGACATTTCATCCCAGACTACAATAAACCCCTTTATGTAAAGTCTGCTGCTGAGGGGCAAGGCTGGACTTGTGGAACCGATAAACAGCTGGACAGCCAGAAACTGTGGTTTATCTGCGTCTGTACAGCTGAAAGTGAGCTGATATCCAAGCAGGCTAATCATGCTAATGGCAAACGTAATTACAGCTAATCTGAGAGAGAGAGAGGCATTGCTTAATGAACTGTAATGATGGCCCGTTTTTCACCCTGTGCCTGCAGGGATCTATCAGATAGTTAAAAGTGGAGAATATGAGACACATGCATTGATTAATGAAGCCTGGTGCACATGGAAATGCTAAAATATGCTTGTATTTCATAATCACTTGTAGCATGGAACAGCCTGTGTATTTGCAGTGCTGCAATAAATGTTAAAAAATGTTTACATTGTATTACATGTATTATATATAACTAATATAAAATAATATTCCTTAACTGTGGACAAAGTAATACTGAATCAAACTGGACACAACCAAAGGTGAAAAACAAAAGGACTCAAAAGATCACAGGGCATGAAATAAATGGAAACGATCCACTTAATCAAATGATTGATCGCGTGACGTATCTTACCTTGCTCCTGAGTTCGCTGTTCTGCAGCAGTAAACACAAATCACAAGCACATCTGTCAGTCACGTCAGTTTCTACCTTTAAATGATGCTTCTGGCTTCTCGCTGAACATCATTAGAAACCAGTTGGCCTTGTATTGGCAGTTAAAAAGTTTGATTGCATAATTACACATGAGAATAGTATATAATTGGGTTAATTATTATTTGGCCTCACACAGACTCTGTAGTCCCAGTAGCTTTAACTGTATATATATTTATACTGATATGTTCTTCAGTTGCTAGATAAATGTTTTGTGTGGCATAAGCATATCATTAGCTCTACAGGGCTGAACGTGTCCCGGGACAAAAGCTGTGTTTATAAAGTCTCACCCAAATATTTGGCCCGTTCCTCTCGCCGCTTTTTGGCTTGTTTCTGCCGTTGCTCTGAACTCATCCCATCTGTTGAGGAAGACGCAGATAACGCTTTAAAATGTACTTTTCATACCTTTTAAATGACAGTAAAATTGATATCGACATAAGCATGTCATTTGCAAATGAAATACCATGCAAAAGTATGAAATGCAAATGAATACCAACATTTTAGTAGCCAATACCAATACCACTGATATTCCAATTGATATTTAGGGGAAAAATGTCTTTATTTAAAAAATGTAATATTAATACAAATATTAACAAAAGCAATGGCATGATAATAAAACTTAAGATAGAATAAACTACTAATTAAGTAAACAGTGATTTGACAGCAGCAGCAATTAAGTACAAATTCAAAAATTGTAATTATACATAAATTAAATATCAATTATACACACACATACATATTTGAAAAACATATATATTTTAAAAACACACACAAGTTATCATTTTTGTATAGTAGTCTTAAAGGTATAGTAGCAAAAACAACCTCTATAATTCTAAGGAATACAGAGGAAATGGAAAAAATGATGATATTCTAGCTAAACTTTTGGGGGGAAAGACTTGTAAAACTCTACAAAAAGTGTAAAGTATGTCGCTTCTAATCTGATGAGAGCTGGCTGACACGGTAAGACATATGCTGTATTTAGAGGCTTGTAACTGACATTTTCCATTTTCTTCTCAGCCTCAGGAGTGTATTGATTCAATCAAGATAAGTGTGACTCCAGCTCTTTAACCGCAGAGGTGCTTTAACTCAAGGCATTGAAGAGAAATGTGGTGAGTCAGGTATTATTCTGATCACACAGTCACATGTAAAGGATGTTCATTCAATTAAGACTCATGCATCAGTGTTTCATCTATCCGTTCTTCTCGTTAAGCGTGTCCTCCTTGTAATGCAATATACAGGCAACGCTTTTTCAACTAATCAAACTGTTGCCATGGCAACCGGTCTGCCCCGCGCCCACCATCAAAAGGACTTGATTAAGCCTTATACATTCGAGACTGTTCGAGAACACTCTGCAAACCTTCCCCAAACACACACAGCCCAAGGTTCGCTCGATGCTTTGATGCACGGTCATGCTGGGTTTCAGCGTCTCGCCCTCTTCATGAACAATGACTTGGCTTGCTGCCACAACAGTCCGATTAGGATGAATTTAGAAAAGGGTCTTTTTAAAGTTAGTCTGATGACATGGATGTTAACATACATTGTGGTCTACAATGCTGAGGGTGTATGGATTCATCCAATATGTTTTCTCATTTTCAACCTTTTACTGTACAGGTTTTTATCACAAATGTCGTGATAATTTTGAACTTACCAGTAATATTTTCCTAAAATTGTATTTTTACATTTTCAAAAGAGAAAATTTACTCTATATTCTAAATGGTTCTTGTAAGTGAGTATATATGAAAAAGCAACTATAAAATAAAAAAGTCTGAAATCTCACTTGTTTAATTAAAATGGTAAATATAAATATATGTATGAAAAGTAATGGAATTAAAATAAAACAAATTACTAGTAATAGAACAAAAATAAATAAATAAATAAATAAATATATATATATAATATATAATCATAAAT
>NW_015559670.1:508081-516272 GCF_001515605.1 Sinocyclocheilus anshuiensis | reverse complement strand
ATAAAATATATATTAAAAATGATAAAATAAATCTTAATAATATTATAATTATATAATAATATATTTTGTATAATAAATAGTATTATATTATTAAATAACTTAATATAATTAAATAATACTAAATAATTAATAATTTGACTATATATTATTTTTTATCACATTTATTAGATTCAAATATAAGCAAACCATACAATAAGATTATTAAATAACTTAATATAATTAAATAATACAAATAATTAAATAATTTGACTATATATTATTTTTTATCACATTTATTAGATTCAAATATAAGCAAACCAAAATAAATACAATAAGAATAATTAGATAAAATATCATTTGTTTTATTATATCTATCTATCTATCTATCTATGGTGGTTGCTATGTGGCTTTGTTCTCTCATTCAATATAATGATAAAAATTCTATAGACAAAATTGATATTCAACACCTGAAAAGCTTGTATTGTGGTGTATTGTACCTTTTTTTGTCGGCGGGTTGGGGCTGGATCCAGGTGTGCCAGGTCTCGGGTCAGATTTGATTGGTTCTGTTTTTGAGGGAGGGTCTGTTATGAGGGAGGAGTCTGTGACCGTTGTGTCGTCAGCTTTCAGGATCTCACTGTCCAACTCAATCTCTTTCTGAAGCGTGCCGCTCGTCCCTGGAGGAGATGTGAGAACTGGAGGAGTGAGAGAAACGAGAACGAGAAAATTATTAATTTTATTAATAATTATTAGCTAATTAATTTACATTAAAAACATAAAGCAGAATTTGCCAATTAGAATCATCCTTTGAAAACTAACCAAAGATTTAGCAGCGTAAGAGTAAATTGACAGCAATAAAATACTATATATAAAACTGGTAATTTGGCACTAACCACAATCATAATTGATGAACTTTGCAACACTGACACAGTTATTGAACTGAACTGAATCAACACTGAACTAAATTGAGCTGAATAATGACACTTTTCCCTTCTGTACAGCTTATTTATTTATTTATTTGGCAGAAAATGTGGGGAAAATGTATAATTTTGTGTCTGTATTAAGTTTTTTGTTAATGTTGTGGAATAAACAAACAAACAAACTGATAGCTATATAATCTGTAAAAAATACTAATCATAAAAATAATAATGTTAAACTTAAGCTATGGCTACCATGGTCAATTTTTGCATTAGATATATATTAACCAAACTCATGATTTCAAGCATCATTCCCTGGCAACTGAAGCATCATTTTAAGGACTCGTGTGAATCAACACAGAATCTCCAGGACTGTTAATACAGGCATTTGTATGCTCCAGCATGCAGTATCAGATTTTAACCCAGATTCACTCCGCAGAAATCATTTCACTCGGCTTCCTCGCTAACCGAGCACTTCAACCCCATTAGCAGGGCATTAGCAACCTGTTCACACTTGACTCACACGTAAAATACATTAAAGATGACATGTGATCTCCCTCCCATGGGATTTTCACATGAGAAACACAGCAGAGAATCATTAGACTCTTGTGTAGCTCTTTTCTCTGAATATGTGGATGAGGCCTTGAGGAATCAGCACTGTCACCACACATGCGATAAACGTTGACTGTACCCTTCCTAGGCCTTGCTTTTCCAACTTAGTGCTTTCATCAGTTTAATGCAAGTCCTAAACCCTCCCCCATCATTAACATAATGGATTGAGTGGCTTCTGAAGGATTAACTGAACGCGATGCTGTAGAAATCCATGACTGCAGCCCTTCAGATGAGTTTGGATAATGATCATGGCTTGAATCTAATTAGATAACAGGATCAGTAGTGACTGCTCATTTAACAGCTGACTAAATATGTTTATTCTCTTCCCATCAGATGCAGAAAAGAGCTTCGGACGTGTTGAAGGTCCGCTGGAGCAGCGAGACCCTCCGGAGAGGCAAAATGAAGGGCATTTAAAGGGCTGGTGGTTTCAAGATAACAGCTTCATCTCAGCTTCAAAAAGACAGTGCTGGGCAGAGAGGGTTGAAAATGGGCAAAAAGTCATATTCATCTCTAACAAACGCAGCTAGATGCTAGCTATATGAAGAAACCATTTGCAAAAGCATCAAATGCTACTGTATCACAACAAAATGATCAATGTCAATTATCTATATAGTGGCACACCAAAATTATAGCCTATATTAGGATTTCCCAAAATGGGGTTCATGAGGGAAATATATTTAGGTTTTTATTTGTGACCCTGGAGCACAAAACCAGTTTTAAGTCGCTTGGGTATATTTTTAGCAATAGCCAAAAAAACATTGTATGGGTCAAAATTATCGATTTTTCTTTAATGCCAAAAATCATTAGGATATTAAGTAAAGATCATGTTCCATGAAGATATTTTGTACATTTCCTACCGTAAATATATCAAACCTTAATTTTTGATTAGTAATATGCATTGCTAAGAACTTCATTTGGACAACTTTAAAGGCGATTTTCTCAATATTTTGATTTTTTTGCACCCTCAGATTCCAGCTTTTCAAATAGGTACATCTCGGCCAAATATTGTCCTATCCTAACAAACAATACATCAATGGAAAGCTTATTTATTCAGCATAATGATGCAAACATCTCAATTTCAAAAAAATTGACCCTTATGACTGGTTTTGTGGTCCAGGGTCACATTTATCTATTTGCATCTGTAGACTGCAATCAGTTTTTTTTTATTTTTTTTATTTTCCAGTTTCATTTTAAAGTGATTGTGTTCTGTGTTTTGTCAGTTTTAGTAGTTTTTTTTATATGTCTTAATAATATATCTTTTTATATATGTATTAATTTTTAAATTTGGTTTTAGTTTGAGTTATTTTAATAATAATCAAGTCAAACTAAATTAAAATGAGAAATGTTGTCTTGGTATTTAACAAAAATAAAAAAAAGTTTTATATTTTATTTTAATTCAGTTTTAAGTAACACAAATATTTTAATGATAATTTAGCATTTTTATGTGTTTTTTTTTTGTTGTTAACTACAATAATCCTGATATGCACTAGTCATTAACAATCGGAAAATGTCTGTTAAATTGCAACTTAAAAACTGACCACTGACCTTGTGTCAATCATAACTACTGTGCCACACCAAGTTTAAAGCTTTTATCAAAACTTCAATGTTGAACAGTTGACCTCTGACCTCAGGGGGTAAACATGAGGTCAGCGTGGGTCTGAACATCCTGTTTTGATTAGAGGGCATGTCTGTGTTTCTCCAGTTGTTTCTGAGGCCGATGAGGTTTCCTTCTTTGAATGTGCAGCTGTCGTCTTCTAAGGGCCAACCTCATGACAGGAAGACAAAAAGCCTGACTGCCTACAGACGTTACTGCTGTTCAGAAGAGACAATCGCTGAGCTTTGCTACTGTAAATAACTCAGAGAAAACCATACGGCAGTAAATAAAGTACACTTTTGGCAATTCAATCCCTTACAAACATTGAGCCGCACATCAAAGTCCAATGATAAGTCCCAGCTTCCCCTCTGTACTCTCTTTTTAGAGGAAGTCAAGTTCGCATGTTCGGTCTATGAAGGTTAGCAGCAGGCCAGTGTCTCACTGCTGAGACCAATGGGACAAACTGTCTGCATTAACAAAGAAACGCCATCTGTCCCGGGAAAGACACAGAAGTGTGTCATTTTCCTTCTGCTTAGAAACAGATACGCTCACACTAATCAGATGCTAAATTAACTCTAATTTGGAGATGGAATTAATTAGTTCTTCACAGAAGCAATTAGGCTGGTACATAACGCATGTTAGATGTGAGATACCATAAGCAGACACTGATTTGTTATCAGAACATTACGGCAAATTTAGGACGGAGATTTAACAAAATCTTTCAGGATGGCCCCTGACCGCTGAAGTCAAAAGTTCAAATGTCAAATCTTCCACATGAAAACAAGTGCAAACTCTTTAGTCATGAGTTACGTTAAACGCATTTAGACCTGTTAGAATTACTGCAATTACATTCCATGTTTGTAAAATAATCAAAAAGTAAGTCGCATGGGGGATATTTTGAGGATCCATTGGTTATTTTGATCAGATGAACATAATAAATAATAATATTTAAATAATATTTATTTAATAATGAATAAATAATACAAGGCGTGGTCTATCGCCAAAATGAAAGCTCAATAGTTTAACATTTGAAAATGATGAAATTAAGACTTTTTGTAAATTTTCATTTTAAAGTTAAACTGTAAAATAAAATGATTATCGTTGTATTATTTTTTATTAAATACTGTTTTTTTATTTTTACACTTAAATATTACAATGTCTTTTTAGATACATTTAATATATACATTTAAAGCCCTACAAATAAGCACAGCAAATCTGGAGCTTTTTATAAATTTGAAAAATCGCAATTATGTTTTCTCTTCTATTCCTTTGATTTGTCTTGGTGGCTTAGTAACTTCAGGAGAAAAACCTTAAAAATACATATAACAATATCATTTCTATAATGTAATGCATTTATAAGTGATTTAGAATATGGAAAAAAATTTTTTTTGAGATATTAAAAAGTTGAGGTTTAATATTATGCAAAGAATAATTGATGACTTAAGGCTTGTGCACACCGGGACGATTATCGCACGCGATAATCGCTGACGTTTAACGCCTCGTGACTAAACAAAGGGCGCCAATGTGAGTGTGCACATGCACCGACGCGCAAAATGCCAGGCGTAAAAGCGTCATTTTTAAAAACACGCCTTGGGCTCGTTTTTTTGGTTTGACGCACCACATTAAAAACTGGCCGACCAATGAGATTGGAGCTTTTGTTCATGTGCCTGGAGCTGCTGAAGTTACAGTAAAACACGACATGGTAGCGCGCAAGCATGAACATGAATGTAGAGCTGCTGGTCTCATTGGTGTCTGAACACAAAGAGCTTTATGACAAACTCGACAGCGACTACAAAAATCGCGATAAGAGGAAGTTGTTATGGAGAGGAATTGCAGATTAAATAGGATTTGATGTGTATTTCTGTTTTTAATTAAGCGCCATCTAATGTCAGGGAGTGAATTTGCACATTCACTCAGCTCATCACCAGTGAAAATCGCTTGGGTATGAACACAAAGACACGTCGAAAAACGTCTCGAAAAACGTTGGCGATAAGCGCGCGCGATAATCGTCCCGGTGTGCACAAGGCTTTACTGTTGAATTATTGAAAATCAATTAATGCACCACCTGAGGTGGTAATGCCAGCTTAAAAGTGCTGTGGTATGATTAATTATACTAATTATAATGGTTGACGCTGTCTTTAATCCCATCAGCACGGCAACAGGAACAAATACAAAACCTCCCAAGATGCACTAGGGGAAAATGTAGAAAAAAGAGGTCAGTACCAAAGTTTTGTGAGCTTGAAAGAGAAATAAAAACATTGCATGTGATCCAGGGATGAGACAATGTTTTGGCAAAGGGACAAAGAGATAAAAACAGCAGTAAAACCCGAGACTAAAGCATAAAAAGGGTTTAGGACGTGTCCAGGCAGATCATCTGAGACGCAGCAAGGGAAAACCTCACTACAGAGACGAGAGGTCTGGAATTTCGGAAAAAAAAAGAAGAAAGATCCTTCTGACAGGCTTTGTGCTACAGTACATTTGGTGTTTCAGAGAAAAGGCCAGGATGAATCTCCTTCCTGATGATTTGGTTTGTGCAGGCAGTCCTGTAGCCACAGCAGAGGGCATCTGACCGCAGTCAGCTAAACATGCAGACACCTGCGTTTGAGTATAAAAGTTCACGTGACGGGCTCCGCACCACAGACACAGATCTGTCAGGTCCATCGCAGCCAGATCGAGTTTCACCTCTAGCTAACAGTAAAAATAGACCCCACAATCCCTCATCAGCCATAAAAGGAGATGAAAAAAATATAGTAGACAAGAAATGCAATGAGAGAAAAGTAGACCTTTACATTTTCTGCAAGCAAAACTCACCACCAAGATAGGGTGTTGTGTGTGGTTGCCAAGGTGTTGCTATGCAAAAACTAAAACTATTAATTTTTTTTTAAATAAGGTTTAAATTAAACAAAATATAACTATGATAAATTTAAAATGAATGAAAATTAGAAATGTTGCATTGGAAACTAACTGAAATAAGTATAAATTGATTCACTAAAATGATTACTAAATAAATAAAAACTTAAACTGAAATAAAATAAATGTAAAACTTACATTTTAGGCTGATATTTTTTTTTTTTAATGGTTAGGTAATAGCGTTTTTATCGTTAACTAAAATTGAAACTTCTTCTTAATTGAAATAAAGCTGAAATTAAAAATAAATAAATGAAAAACTTAAACTTATCTCAGCCAAGGCAACATTTATCATTTTTTATTCAGTTGAAGCAGTAAAATTACTGGAACTGAATGAATAAAAACTTAAACTTAAAACTGAAATAAAAATCAATGAGACCTAAACAGTAATATAAAAAATTAAAATGACAAAAAATATAAAAAGTCATATAAAAATATTATATTAAATGTACTATAAATATTTGAGTTACTTTTTTTAGTATTATTTATGTGTTATTATTATTTTTAAATCTTAGGTTGAATTTAATTTTCATTCAGTTTTAGTCATTATTTATTTCCAATCATTTAATATTTAGAGATTTTATTTATTTCAATTAACAAAATGGGTTTAATAGTTTTAGTTACCGACAGAAGAACAAATATAGACAGAAGTTAGACAACTACTTTTATACAAACAACAACTAAGATTATAAAGCTATAAAATGCATAACTCGTGATTCATTCTTAAATTGATGAAAAATGTTTGAATTGACATTGAAAACAAACACAAAGTGGAGACACTTCTATTTGCTCTTTATGTAATCACACTCCTATCTAGATGAAAGAATTTGCATTTTAAAAACATCCTATTTGTGTTTTTTCCTTTGAAAACCCTGATGTGATTTAAATATACAGCTGTAAATACGCTCCGTTCTGTGGGTTTTGCATTAGCATATGTGCTCGATGAAGGGATTTACAGACACAGTGGTGTGAAGTGGGTCAGTTGCACGTCCATAACAGGTCTGTGTGTGTCAGCAGCGGAGGGAAGAGCACAAGGCTCAGTGGATCTGTCGGACCTCAGGCATGTGCAGCATGCATCGCTACTGTCTGTGTGGATGGCAACAGAACACAACATGGCACAGGGCGCCTGAGATCTGCACACACAGGCACATGACCGTAAGAAAGCAGCAGTGGAGCTAAACAAGGACACTGAGAGACTCACAGAGTAGATATTTCCTACTGTACACTTAAAACCACAACCACAAATACCGATTGCTAATAATTTAATTGTAAGTGTCCTGCAAGCAGTAAACTTCATATTTTTTCACATGGGTCATTCACAGGGAACTGTGCTATTTTGACTTACTGCTGCTATAATTAACAAGATGCTGCACTGAGGCACATTTAACATTTGACAGATTTAACGTTTAGTAAATAATGCAAAAGAAATGAAACATTTTATTTAGGTTTTTAATCTGACAATTTTATCAGAGAATTTGCATCTGCTGTACTGCATCAACTAATTTTATTGAAATTAAAATTAAAACTCTACATTGAAAGTAATGGTTTGACCTTTCTGGCATCATATTTAGGGCAGTTACATAATTATAAATCTTTTCCAACTGGTTCAAACATGCTTAAAGGGGTCATCGGATGCAAAATTCACTTTTCAAGTTGTTTGAACATAAATGTATGTTGGAAGTGTGTGTACACATCCATCCTATAATTATCCATCCTAAAAATCCATCCAGTGTTTTTTTTTTTAAATCCCTATTTTAAAATCCCCTTTCTCAAACCAGGCTGTTCTGAGAGCCCTGTCAGAATGACGTAGTTCTGTACAGGCCCCTCCCACGATAGTTGATTGACAGTAGTGTTTCAGCACAGACTGGACTGAGTCATTTCGTTCATTTTAGCAAAATATAATTAAAATGTTACGTGTTACTTCCCTAACACGTCTACTACTTACACAAACGTTGATCACACTACAAACAATACAAAACTGCTATAAGAAACAGAAAAGATGAATTCATTGTTTACCTGGGTCTTCAGTCTATGATTAGCTCACCTCACCTCTTATCTGACAAGTCTTCGGGTTTGAGTCGTTCGTTCATCACGTGACAGCCCCATAAACTTAACCAATGCAGTCTGAGCCGGAAAGAGAATTGATTAGTTCATCTCTCGAGTCTTCGGGTTTGAGTCGTTCGTT
>NW_015559670.1:473605-507819 GCF_001515605.1 Sinocyclocheilus anshuiensis | reverse complement strand
TTCTCAAATCGAGCCGATCTCAGATGCCTGTCTGTGTGATGTCACACAGACAGGCCCCTCCCACGATAGTTTGATTGACAGTAGCGTTTCAGCACAGACCGGACTGGTGTCTTAGACCCACCCTGAGTGAGCTGTCGTCAGTCCTGCATTGTGTTGACTCTGGTGCAGGGGAAGACAAGATGTCTCCGATTAAGCGATTGAGGTGCTTGGATGGAATAATGAATATAGCAATCGTCATTTACTCCCGACATCTGAGCTGCTGAAGACGCAGAGGATTAACGTTACTTTCGCTTTGAAGTGAATGCGCCACTCCAAATCAGCCTAAATGCGTCTATGTTCGCTCGAATCATTCGTGATCCAGCCTCATCTACAGAAGAAGTGAGTATAAGGGTTTTTTATGAATCTTTGCAAATCACCTTTCCTAATAATGCGCTAATTAGCAAGTTTCACGATGAATGCGGCTAAAGTAAACAGTCTCTCTGAGAGCAGCTCGGAAGAGAGGGGCGGGTCAGCAGAGCTCATTAACATTTAAAGCAACATGGACTATAATGGCTTGATAAAAACAGAGCTGATTTTGACAGGTTTAAAAAGGTCTTTTTACACTAACATTGAGACATTTTAACCAAAGTATGTTATAGACTTTTAATTAAGACCCTAAAGAATCATATCAACTTGTGCAAAATGAGCATCCGATGACCCCTTTAAACACTTGAACCTCCACAGAGTTAAACTTTGCATGAAAAAACTATTGATTAGTTTTACATACTTTTTTCTTGGCATAAAGAACAAACAATATTGACTGCGATTAATGTGGTGTGATGTGATAATTTTTGCTTGTTGAGGTTATTATTAGCCATTTGTTATGACCTTCAACACTGTTTAATTAATTTAAAAGTTACATATTTTTATTTAGCAAGGATGCATAGAAGTGAAGTGACAGTAAATACATTTATGTTACAAAATGTTTTTATTTCAAACAAATGCTGTTCTTTTGAACTTTCTATTTATCAAATGAGAAAGATGTATTGATGTTTTCACAAAAAAACTGTTTAATTATTATTTATTTTTTGAGCAGCAAATCAACATATTAGAATGATTTCTGAAGACTGTAATAATGGCTGCTAAAAATTCAGTTTTGCATCACATGAATAAATGACATTTTAAAATAGATTAAAATAGAAAACAGTTACTTATAACATATTTCATAATTTTACTTCCAAACCCCAATCTTTTGAGCTTTTCGACTACAACAAAGCAGAAATTGATACTATCAGAATTTACTTAATTAATAATGAAATAATGAAATAGAATACTAAGAATATAGTGGTAGATGTTTATGATTAGTTTAAGAATAACTTTCCTGAAAATTACAGCAACAAGTAGCACCGTTTCCTGAGAATGACGCAGTTATATGTCTGTTAGAGTAGGAATAAACAGCAGAAACTGTGTATATCTGACGTTTTAAACAAAGCTGAAATACTGTAAGCTGTTCCTGCCGCTCTAAAGATCTCAGCGTTTCAGCAGCCCTGATAAAAAAAAAAAAAACATCTACTTTGAAATAAAAATCTCTGCAGTACATCACTGCTACCTAAACCATAACACCTGTTCCTACATGTCTAATACAGAACATCTGTATTATTCTAGAGCCTTTGTGTGACAAAACTATAAACAACCCTTAAGATATCTTTAAATCCAAATTGAGTACATTCACAGCACTAGAAATACAAAACAGAACAATGAACAGCAACAGAATTGCATGTCTCTCTTGGGGTTCTTCTGAAGTATCCAATGGAGGGACAACAATCTGTCTAAATGCAGGCTTGGTGAACAGAAGAGACTTCTTTAAAAAACATTAAAAATCTTACTGTACAAAAACTTTTGACTGGTAGTGTATAGTCAACTTACAATTTTCTCTAATTTCTAGCTTTTAATTGGCTTAGAAATCAGATAACTGCTGGTCAATAACCAATAATAATGATTTGCTTATATACTACAAACTAATATACTAATATACTTTATTTATTACCTGGAGATGACTTGACAAACACAAATAAACCATAATGTCGCAATCGTATGTTTAATGTCTTAATGTTTCCAAATGTTTCTGTTTTTCTGTGAAAACAACTGTTTTCATACAGCGATAGCTGGACGCTTTTGTCCATATTAGGAATTTCCTCATACGATTTTCTGCGCGAGAGCACCCTCCGGCTTCGAGTATGAATGAAACATACATTGCACAGAGTGTTTAGCGCTCAGCGATGTTCATCTCGCCTTATTCTGGGTCCGAATAAAACATCAGATCATGCACAGACTATCCTGTCTCTTTGAATTTAAATCTATATTTATTCACACCAGCTCTTGAAAACCTCTATGTGAACACACTTGCCCTAAAAAGTGTGGAGGACGAATTTACGTGATATTAAAAGTGGGGGGGACACGTCCCCCGCGTCCCCCGCGTAATCTACGCCCCTGGTCTCAGGGTTAAACTGGGTTACCCACATCTGCATTGACACACACAGTACGCCAGAGGAGTGCTCGATTCGTCCAAACACCATTAATATTTTAACAACCCTCTGCATCTCTCCCACTCACTGAAGTCAGACATTTGCTCAAATGGAAACAGTAATATCTTGATATATGGTTGTGAGATAGTAGGGCAAGACTGATTTCATGGCTAAAAGTTGTTCTTCAAACTAGACAGCTCGTAGCACAAAAAACGAGTCACAGTCCAACAACCACACGGCATGAACGGTTGCCCTGATTACAGACACAACAAACACAACAACGGCAATAGTTTCAAACCACAAAACTGCCTGTAAGCACTAAATTACATCATGTGGTAATTGGTCTCTTACTGAGGCGCTTCATGTTTGTTTGGTGTGTGATTATCGAGATTGATCATTCAGAAATAATCAGCATCAATGAACACTTCAGCTCATTCAGAGCACAATGAGATAAGCCGCATTAAGGGATTTTATCAATCTAAATTAAAGTTGGCCTTTAATGTAGGTTTAATGGAAAGAGCATCCAAATGTACATAAGCATGCTTGAACCATGTGTGTTTATGTGTGTGGACGTGAAGGATCTCGGCACCGTGACTTTGTTTACATGTGCAGTGACCTACATCTATCCATCCGCATGTTTTGGCAGCTGCCTTTAGCAGCATATGAAATGTCAACGGGAAATCAAACTTTCTTACTGTATGTTTCTGAGTGTACTGCTTATTTTTACATTTAAATGTATGCATTTGGTAGATGCTTTTATCCAAAGTGACTTACATTATCTTTGCTAATGCCATGCTCCACTGTCTGAGCTATAAGGCTATGTGCATGATTGTCTTTGTAATCTTATAAAGTGAACATAATACAAAAGTGGACTAAAAAGTATGGGTGCCACCAGAATAAGAGACCAAACAGCTGATAAAAATATCACAACAATCCGTATGTAACCCACATGACGCCAGTCCATCAATTAACGTCTTGTGAAGTGCGTGTTTGTAACATACAGTATGTAGGCATTTTTAACTTCAAACAAGTCTTCTATTCATAATATTGCTTCCTCCAGTGAAAAAGTCATCTCGTCTGAATCAGGAGAGAAATATGCACAGTGTTTATGAGCAAAAACAGGCCAAAAGAGGTCTACACAATTATGTTGGTGGATTTTGATGTGAGAGGACAACAAGGGATTGACCTTTTAATTGGAGGAAGAGTTATTATGGATTCGTATTTTAGCTGGAAGCAACGGTTTAAAGTTAAAGTTAAATCTGTTTCTTATTCAAACACACAGCCTTTCTTTTCATAAGATGTTAACTTATGGACTGGAGTGGTGTGGATTACTTGTGGATTATTGTGATGTTTTCATCAGCTGTTTGGACTCTCATTCTGATGGCACCCATTCACTGCAGAGGATCCATTGGTGAGCAAGTGATGTAATGCTACGTTTCTCCAAATCTGTTCTAACGAAGAAACAAACTCACCTACATCTTTGATAGCCTGAGGGTGAGTAAATTTAGAATAATGAAATAAATAGACAAAATAAAAAGTGAAATAAATGGTATTATCCAAGTTAGTATAATTCTTTTACTGCAGATTTTACCCTATAACAAAATAAGTTTATCTCAGACAGCAAAATCATGCAAAATTTTCTCACATAAACCCCCCAAAATGTGAAAACGCATGACAGGAGTGTAGCACAGGGTATCTAGGTATGTCTGTGTCACGTCTAGCCATCTCAGTGTGCACTGAAGCAGAAGAGGACGAATATAAATACGTAAAACAGAGCAAACTGATGCTGCCTGCCATTACAGCTGATCCTGCAGAGAAGTATCAAGGGTGAAGGCTCTCTGACATATTGCAGTATAAAATGGCTGTCGGAAGTCTTAAAAATGATGAAAACCAGTGATAAGGAATGTGAATTTAATGGCCTACGGGTTAGATCCCTGAACCTCAGGGGTTTAATCCTGTAAACTTTAAGATGAATAAAGCAAACAATCCACCTTATCACCTTGAGCAAACCACTTCAGAAACATCAAATTACTCCGGACGCACCCTGCAATAAGCTGCTTTTAGAGTAACGTACCCGATAAATAAGTGATTGTATAAACGCAGCCAAACAGAGAGAAAAGCTGCATGCTTAGGAGGAAATGCTATGTAATTCCCTGGATTTCCCTGCACACTCACTCCTTCCATTAGGAGCCACTTGATACTGAGGTCATTTTATGGAGCACGGACGATCTGCGTCCTTGACTAAGCCAAGATGAAAGCGGAAATGACACCTCCTAGCTAAGCCACCATGACTCGATATTTAAAACATATAAACCGACGGCCAGCATCTGATATTACTCTCATCATATGACCATGTCTATAAATACCTTCAGGTCTGTTCAGACACACTTGGGGGCAAGTGTTAATGTGGCTTCCTCTGGCACATGCTGCAGCGACAGAAGATTCGTTTTGAAGGTCAACAAAAGCAGATGTGAGAACATCAGGGAAAGAATCCAAGAAAAATCATGTGACTCATTCCCAGCAGGAAACGCCTTCTGTGATCACCACACATGCTGCAAACTCTCTCTTCCTGCACTACGTCCTAAAAGATGTTTCTCTTAGCAATTGCACGGCATCTGTTTTAGATTATATTACGGCTGCTGAAACAGTTTAAGGTGTGGCAATGCTGTTTCTAGATCAGTGTTATGGGGTAATAATGTCGAGCAATAGGGGTCCAAGCCCGCCTGTGCAGCTGTGGTGCTAATATTAGCAGGCCAGTCCTGTGACCACACTGGAGCGGGACAGGCGACGGACGGGTGTGTGAATACACACACAAGCACATGCTAACGACTGTTTTCTCCTTCTGACACACACACACACACACATCTCTCGTCAGAGTCACACTGACGGCTACAGCTGCTGGGGAACCAATTGAGACTTCATATGTGGACCACACAAAGTTCATACTAACTGCATTAACATACACTAAACATATACAACAACATATACAAACCAGGGCCAGAAATAAACAGATATAAATACATTTGAATTGATTTTAAGGGCCATTTTTTTACCTTTGTGAAAATATATTTTTGTTACAAAATCAACATCAAAATGCAAAAGCAGCTGAAAAAAAGAGCAGATCTATAGGATATATATATATATATATATATATATATATATTATGAAATATTAATATATTATTAAATTGATAATAAGATTATTATATTATTAAATGTTAAATATCACAAATTAGCATATATTTAAAAAGAGAGGAATTCACTACAATTCACTCAATCTCTAAAGTCCTGGTTAATTTTTCAAAACCACAAAATGCTGTATTTTTTACACATGTAATGCTGTATGCAAAATTTTTTATTTCATGTCTAAAATTGAAGTAAACATTTCATAAAAGCAATAAGCCATTCAAGGATGTGGAACAGATCATTATATAATAATAATAATAATAATAATAATAACTAAAAACAATACAATTCATAAATAATTTATTATGTGTACTATACTTACTATTACAATAACAATAAATTATGCATAATTTCATGCAAGTAACCCTAAGACAAACCCTAGTCCTAACCCTAACCATATAGTAAGTACATGTAGTTAATTAATATTACTCAGTACTTAAATGTATAATTACACTGTAACAAGGACACCTTAAAATAAAGTGTAACCCAATTGATTAATAAGTAATTTATTATTTGTAATACGTTTAATAATAATAATAATAATAATAATAATAATATGGGCATTATGTTGTTCCAAACAACACTTCATTACTTGGAAAAATCATTTTTAAGCTTATTGTTTCCTTACAGTAAAATACTGTAGGACACTATAATTAGAAAAATTCTAAATATTTTAACATTGCGACCAAAATTATTTTTGTCTGAAAAAAACTGCAGGGGTATGAAGAACAGAACACATCTTCTTTTCACAAATATAGTCCAAGCACACTGGAGCCTCACCAACCACACTTTGCTGATTCTACATACTTCCTGAGACCACCAACCCTAGACAAGGAGTCAAATAATAAACAGAGCATATACAGACTGTTGGAGTAAACGCTAAAAGTTTTCTTCTTTTACAAAGAAGTAACTTCAAAAAAAGCCCAAAAGTTCATATAGCACTTCTTAAGCTTTAAATACCAGCAAGACCTTTAAAAGCTCTTCAACTTCTGCAGAGGTTTAGGAGATCTAATGTGTCTAATGTGCTTACAGGACCCCTTAAGTCTGAAAACCTCTTTTGGTCTGCGAAAGGAATGGAAGAAATCACACCGATGAAACTATAAACTAAAAGTGTTGAGTAAAGTTTGCTAGAATGCCACGAGCTTGAATATAATAGAAACTAGACCCTACGCATGTAACATTGTGTCTAATTACAGAAAAAATTCTGCATAAATTAGCATATTTAATCATCCTTTACAAACATCCTCTCTGCACACCAACAATGAGATTCATTATTCAGAAATTATTTAAAGTTTGACCTCAGATTAGATCTGTATGTTGGTAAACACATATTCCTTCAGCTAAATTTAAAATCTTCTGTCCTTGAGGGGATCCTGTTTTCTCATGTTTCGTCTCAAAAGGAATTCACATTCCCCGCTTACGTAAGACGGAGACAGATTTCCACTGTTTTCCTGCCGCCGAAACAAAGTCATTGTGCAACAGTGAAGACGTGATCTAATCACGCAAATTCTCACTTTGTTTACATTTCAGCTGCCACGACAAAACAGTTTTGCCAACAAAAACTGAATCCTGACTTCCACGGCCCTGCTGCAGACGCCACACCTCATTATGTTAGCAGAACTGCAGATTAAGACGATTACTCTCTAATTTCAAGGTGCACACCGTCAGCTTAAAAAGAAATGCCTCTGAGATCTAAAACATCAGCGCACGCCATCATTTTGAGCTTTAGGGTAAATAAAGCTTGGAGTGGAAAGAATGGCCAAATTATGGTGTTTCTCCATGTAAAAATGACTTCATCGTCTTTCTATTGCTTCTTAAAGGAATAGTTCACACAAAAATGAAAATCTGATGACAAACACATCATGGATGACCTGAGGGTGAGTTTTTTGTTTCTTCATGGGAACACATTTGGAGAAATTTAGCATTACATGACTTGCTCACCAATGGATCCTCTGCAGTGAATAGGTCTGACCATATATGACCAAACATGCTATACAGCAAAGCTCTTGAGTGAGCCAAACAATTGCCTAAACAACAAGGGAAATAATGCAAACAATGCTAATATCTAATTGTTTTATGTAATTCTTTGGAAAGCAGCTTCTTAATAGGCTTGCTGCGATAGACGGTGTTTTCGGTTATACCGGTGTTAAGCCGCAACACCGGTTACGTAATTTGCCTACCACGGCACCGGCCCCCACCGTCGTTTTGATTTTTTTTATAGTAACAAAAATAATTTAGCCTAGTTCAGTTAGAGGACAGACACTTTTAAAAACTAAACGCTCAATGCAGTGTGTCGAACCGTGCGCGAATGCAACTCCGAATTGCCGCTAATTTGAAAGTGAAAGTAAAATGCGCACGGCGCTTTTTCAAGCTATTTGAAAGCCAAGAAATCCGAGTAAAAGAGGGAAAGCTCAAACGAACAATTGCTTGACGCCAAATTGCGGCAATTCAATTGCCGCTAATTTGAAAGTGAAAGTAAAATGCGCACGGCACTTTTACAAGCCATTTGAAAGCGAAGAAAAGAGGGAAACTCAAACTAACTAACACCCCCCCACCCCAACGGAGATACCGGTATTACCGATGTTGTCACACGTCGATTCACCGGTGGGAAAATTTCCTCACCGTCACAACCCTAATAGGTGCCGTCAGAATGAGAGTCCAAACAGCTGATAAAAACCAAAAAAATCTAAGTAATCCACATGACTCCAGTCCATCAACTAACGGTTTGTGAAGCAAAAAGATTAATAAGAAACAAATCCATCATTGGTGGATATCTTTGAGATATCTCTATATACAACTTCTTAAAAATTCCACTAAACACTCTAGAAAGGGTTTTTGCTTTATATCAGTGCTTTTAAGAACCCAGAAACCAAAATACTGACGATCCTATAATTAAAAAATAATGTTTTATCTCCAAAGAACAATATAGCAACTCAAGAAAACTATACAGCTAAGTTCTTGCAAATTCAATGTCTGATATCAATTCAGCGCACAAATCATATTAAAAACATATAGTTTCCCATCTATTACTACAATCCAAGCTGTTTCCTGGCAAATTTTTATAGCACTCTATAGTTCTCGTTTTTTCTTTCATTTTGTAGCTTTTCCGCTCACATAAAACTTCAGATGCAGGCTTCTGGAAACCAACATCTCACATCCAAATGAAATCCTTCCATGCTGCAGCTTCCTCTCTCTATTCCTTCCTCCTCCCTTTCCTTTTCCGTCTTCCCACACGGTTATGACACAGCTTTTGCCAAAGATACCTCCAAAAATAGAAGTCATCCTCTCTCATTACTTGGTCTACTAGTATACAACGACATTATGGTGAAAACAGTCACGATTACTCGTGGACTACACCGACTGCCATGATGTTTGAACCACAAAATCATACAAATGTGGTCATATGCCACAAACAACTCATATTTTCCACTGAAAGCAGAAGTGAAAATGGGGTTTCTTGGTTTCTATATCTATACCTATATCTATTATCTACATTTTTTACAACAGTTGTATGATTTGCAGATTTAGATTATTAGGATACAGTTCAAATCACCTCTGAAAGCTTTGTAGGTTATTAGTTTTGCAGGAAAATGCTTTTAAATCATTTTTTTTTATTATAGCAATCTGTTGGGTAATATTATGATGAAATTCTTAGCTAAAACCTGTCGCAATAATCCCACGCAGTCTGCTGAGCTGGACACTTTGGCCAGATATCGAAATTTCCAATTCTCCAAGACCTCTTGGAAAAAAAAGCAGGAAATATTTCGTCATTGGCTCTGAGTGTCTGAGAATCAGAATATCCACGTCATACATTACTAACACAGACAAGAGCCTTTGGCTTGAACAATAACTGATTCCCACAGGAAATAAACCCTTTCTCATCTAGACCTGGTCTTAAAAAAAGGCTCTTTAATGCTTCTCTGCAGCACTTTAGTTTCAGCAAAGTACCCTTTTCTTCTTAAGACACTGACATTTGGTTTGTGAGTTTCTAAATAGCTCTTTGGAGATTTTATGCATGTGCCCATACCTTGCAAACTTGTATGTGGATAAACATTTGTACTGCAGCTTCGGCAGATTTGAAGTATGTCACCATACTGAACTACATATAAAAAACTACAAAGCAATCAGTATGACGTTATAGCCACAACATTAGCAACTAGTATTGGAAATAAAACAATAAAAAAAACTATTTTTATGACCTAAAGGTTCTCGTATAGCAAAAGGTTCCAAAACACTCTAGGTTCTTATTGGCATCTTTACTCTAAACAAGACAGCAAAATAAAAATAGTGCAAAATAAAGTTCTATGTTATGAAGCAGAATCCTATTGTCTGTGAAGCATAAGAAAATGTCTTGCAGTGTGTGAGAGAGAAAACCTGACAGTCTTTGTAGAGACTCATCTGTGATGGGGAAACAGTGTCCCTTTGAACAAGTTCAGTCTTGGAGAATCTTGGTCCTGTGCCCAAAACACTCACTACAAAGCAATCAATGTTGCTGTACAGAGGATTCTCTGACCTGTCTATCTCTCTCTGGCTCTCTGAGCCTCAGGCTACAGGACAAGACCTCCATCAGAGCTGATAATAATGCCACACTGGTGTCCGTGACTCAGATGGCCCAAGGTGTGAGACATAGCTGCCACTGATCTAAAATCAGCTTTGCCTTCACAAGATGTGAATAACTGATACAGGAAAAAATGTGGAAGGAACTGAGTAAGGTCTTTTAAAAAAAGCAGGAATGAGGTTATTAAAGAGCCACAAGAATGGCAGGGCAGATCAATATAACATTAAAGGTGCTTTACAATGTAATACTTATTATCATCATCATGATGCTAAGGTGTTCTGGGGGGTTGCTAGGTTGTAGTTTACTGGCCCGGGTCAAGAGAGTTGAGAACGAGGACTGTCTTTAACACAGTCATCACATAGGAATGCGCTTACAAGTTTCCTCCTCTTTTGGGGCATTCTGCCAGTTCAAAACAACCTGATTTAAAACTACACATACCAAGAGACAGGAATGTGCTCAAACTAAGATCTCGTGAGATAATGACTAGATGTTTCCTTAGTATAACACACTGATCTACTGGCGTTGCTCTACCTGCAACCACACATCTGGAGGCAGCATTTGACCTTGCCGTTAAAGTTCATTTATTAGAGGACTCTAGTAAAACCTAAGGGATTGCATCCTATTTCAGAAGACACTTTCTTTCAAAGCAGCTTACATTGCATTATAACTAGCCTGAGGTTAAATGCATTGCTAAAGGACACAATAGCTGTAGATCATAAATTATGCCTTACGGGATTTGAACCTGCTACCTCTGGGTTTCATACCTGGATCTATAAAAATTATTCTACAGAATACATTTCAAATATGATCCCATTAAAAATGAATAAAGCGATATCAAATCTGCAATACAAAGGTGGCACAGAAGTGTTTCTGAGGTGGCATTTAGGTGTCTGTTTAATGCTGCACAGAAGTGGCATAAATGCATTTACAAAGCAATTGCACGTTTGGATACTGGGGTTGAGGTGGGTCAGAACAGGTATAATTTAGCCTGGGTTTTATGCGGCATTGTGACTTTACACAGAATTTTGAGCAGGCAGAGCAGCCTTAAATCTTCTCTGTTGCATGTAAAAGAAAATCCAACATTATCTGCATGCCTGAAAAGTTGGGAATCAGTATCTTTGTCCTATTAATAAAAGATAGCCTATAGATTAATAAATATAAGATCAATATTATATATTAAAAATATTGATAAATCTTTAAAACAAAAATTCCTCATTTACTTAAGAAACAAAATTATAGGATAATCAATATATAATGTATTTTAACCCATTGGCAAATTGCTTAAAATTTAGCATAACAAGTAAATTAATCTTGTTTTAAGGATGTTTAGATATTGTTTTAATGGCAAACAATATAAAATACTGATTAAGAACATATATTTTTGTAGTTTCGAATTGCTGGATCACATTGAGTTCTGTGTCATAACATTGCAATAGACGGATTAATCATGATGCAACAACAAAAAATCCGTGGGCTTTCATTTGGTGCTTATTAATACGGACTGTAATAGACAGGTAGCGGTTAATTAGACATGCGCGTAGCTATTTTGCGCACACCGGTATACTGCATTTAAGTCCATGAAACCACTTAATGTATAAACGCTCGGATGCTTTTCTCGTGGAAATATAGTAGGAAACAGCTAATATAATGTACGAATCGTGTTAGGTACAACAAATTAAGAGTGCTGACATTAAACGCCAAATTGTGCTCACTGAAATGCGAAAACCCGTTATCCAGCTCACGCGCATATGGGCCGTTACTTTTGTTGTTTTCTTAATGACAGGTGGCACAGAAACCTAAATGAGCAAGCTTTAACATAATAATAGGTTTATACAAAATATAAACACCATGACATGACTGAAAATATGCGCACATATTAATTCTCTAGCAATATATTCTGCGTCCTTTGACCACCAGTGCGTTTATCCAGGGTTTCATGGACATTTTATACGTATTTTTTTTAAATTCAGTTGTACTTACCTTTGTCTGACAGCGTAAGTTTTTCTTCAAAGCTGCTCTCTAGAGCCTTGTTCTCCATTTTGTTCATGGTTTGCACTCAGTCATTCCATTACAGGGTCCAAAAGAGACGCGTAAAAAAGAGGAACTCCCACTTATGAACACACCCGCATGCAGTGGCCCTTTAAATCTGGTCAATAACAAACAGTTGCGCTCAATTAATATAGTAATACGATCGATGATTGATTAAATTCGTTATTCCCACTGAAATGTGTGATCTCAGCAGTGAAAACTAAAGATAGAGAAAGAGGGGGGCCCAGGTCCGGGGCCCTACCCACCGCACAGCAGCCGCTTGCTGAATACAGCAGCTCGATGCAGGACGCTCTCTGGCTATCCACTGGAGTGTACCATTCACCTGGATGGGGGAAACTGACACGCAGTTAGCGCATTTGAAAACGTTATTCATATGTATATACACTGTTTCTTGTTTTATAGCTCTAATTTTCTTAAATAAATTTAGAATAATTCTGGAGTCTTCTCATGTGCTGTGAAAGAAAAGGCAGGTTTTTAATTTTGCAGAATGGCTCCCCCTCTCGGTTTCTAAAAGCTGGATCTGCGGCATCAGGATGGAGGCACAAGGGTACACGTCCTTTAATGCGTCCCGCTGGAAAACTGAGGTGGATCCCACATTTTAGTCATCATCAAATGTACACTATGACCTGGTGGGCCTGCAAACGCAATATATTTAATTTCATAAGTGATTAAAACAGTAAAATATGTGCATTTTGCCGAAAAATTGTTCCGTAAAAATGCTTAATATTTTAATTTAATATTAGAAAATGCTACTACTACTACTACTACTACCAGCATTTATTTATTTATTTTAAAAAATTCAGTTTTTATTGATTTTTTTTTCGTATTCTGATATATATATATATATATCTGAGAGTGCTGGAAATGTCATTACAGTTCCCACTGGATTGGATCATGTGTAAACCAGTGTGAGTCTGGTCTTATTTAATACTTTAACTAGAGCATTTAAGAGTTGAAATCAGGCCATTAAAGCAGCACGATGCAAAGCAGCCATCTGGTGCCACTGATATAACCCTACCAACAACACCAAACTAGTGGAGCATACCTGCACTAAACCACTTGCATTTGTGTCAATAATCTACATTTCCAAACATAATCATTTAAGTGGTTAAAAAAACGCAGCTTAAAATCGATTAGCTAAAACAAACATAAAAATAACGCATGGGTCAAAACACAGCATGTGCCGCAGTCAGGCGGAGAGTTTCTCAGACTGCTTTCAGTCCCTGCTCGAGGGCATTTGGAGATAAATGTAGATCCATCAGTCATGAGTTAAACAATTGAGATCTGTACAGCACAGAAGCCCGGGGATGTGTATCCGGCGTGATGGTGCACTCATTGCGTACCCTTCCTAAAATCATCTCAGTTATGTCTCGCTGCCATGGAGAACGACGCATGAGATAAAAAGATGCTTTGTTGACATGACATAGGTGAGCATGCGGTCAGGTTGGGCCACAGTGGACAGCCTTAAACCACAAATAAGCTTTAAAACATAAATCAAGTTTGTTTATGAGCAGATGCTGATGGGTTTTATATAATCTGTGCAGTGCTTTGTGAAGATCTCACATCAAAATACTCTTCTAATGTGGTCTTCACTTCACTAGTTAGTGAAGAGGTTGGACATAAAATTTGATATGATTGAAGGTATTTTGTGATCTACTCTCAACAACTAAGATGCACCATCCATCACTGAAAGATCAAGGGCAAATTTGAGGCTTTTTTTGAAGCCCAGTTTGAAGAAGCTGCTGGCATTTCCTTCAAAACACCTTCACTGCACTTTAGTGAAGTGTATCTTGAATGGATCTCAGGTGTGGCCTTCTGTTATAGTAATGTCAATAATACTGGAAATGCATCATCTTGTTTAATCCATTGTCATATATAAGCAGTAGGCCTAGATTTAAATGATTGGAAACACAAAATGGATTTAGATATGCTCTCTCGTTGTAGCTAAGTTACTTTAAGGATTTACAAATGAGTATCACATATGTAAACAACGTATGCAACGTAGTGCCAAAATGGCACTATAGGGTGACGCGGAGGAGACGAATTGTTGAATAAAGTCGTTATTTTTGTTTTCTTTGCGCACAAAAAGTATTTTCGTAGCTTCCTTGCTGTCTATGGGAGGGTCAGAGAGCTCTCGCAATTCATCAAAAATATCTTAATTTGTGTTCCGAAGATGAACGAAGGTCTTACAGGTTTGGAACGACATGAGGGTGAGTAATTAAACAGAATTTTCATTTTTGGGTGAACTATCCCTTTAAGATGAAGAATAGTTTAAAACAAATCTAAATTGGTTTTATTTCTGTACTATTATACTTGTAAATATTTTGAATTGGATTTTATTTTGATATTTTCAGTTTTTATTTTTATTTTCATTTTATTATATTTTCATCTTTATTCGCTTCAGTTTAAAAAAAACAAAAACAAATGTCTATTTAGCTTTAACGTATTTTTATTTTAGGTTTAGTTTTAGCCATTTTGGACTTATAAAACTTATTTTATTTCAGTTACACTGTAAAAAAAAAAATGATTTGAAGTTGTAAGTAAAACAAAGATTATTGGAATTATTATTGGAGATGTACAAGGAACTTTTTAAGAGTATGCTGGCCAATAGGATGATCACAAGAAACATGAGCTCTCAAAAACATCACATCATTTTAACAGCTAAGATCAGTTTATGAAATCTGTAAGATATACACATGATAATATAGATGAGCTGTTTTGGACAATGGTGAGGTCAGCATTTGAATATATTCACAGCTGTTGACGGGGGTGGTTGAACAGCTGCAGGGTTTGAGATATCAGCAACAGGCTACATACGGGATGGGTGGACAACATTTTGCATAACTGCACTCTTATTACTCCAAATATTTCACCAACTGTACTGAATTTTACTGCAAGGCCTCCCATACTGAAAAGATCTAGTACTGAATGAAACAAAGTAAGATAAAAGGTCCAAAAAGGGTTTTTTCCCATTTATGTCATAGAAGAACCAATTATGGTTCCCCAAAGAACCATTCATGAACAGTTCTAAAGTAAGTAATCACCTAGCAACCACCCTAGCAACTGCAAAGCATCCCACTAAAAACCACTCAGAACACCTTAGTAACCGCATAACAACGACCCGGCAACCACCCAGAACATCCTAGAATCCTGGCGGTGAGTTTTGAGAACATTTATTGTATATGCATTCATAATTATCATTAAAAATTATTTGCATATACACCGCACCTTTAAGAAATTTCGGGTCAGTAAGATTTTTTTTTTTTAAATAAATATATATACTTTTATTCAGCAAGGATGCATTAAACTGATCAAAAGTGATGGCGAAGACATTTATAATGTTACAAAACAATTCTGTTTCATTCCATTCCTTTCTATTCATCAAAGAATCCTGAAAAAATGCATCATGGTTTTCACACAAATATTAAGCAGCACAACCGTTTCGTAACACTGATAATAATAATAAATGCTTCTTGAGCAGCAAATCAGCATATTAGAATGATTTCTGAAAGATCATGTGACACTGAAGACTGGAATAATGATGCTGAAAATTCAGCTTTACCAACACAGAAATAAATTATATTTTTTATAGTGAAATATAGAAAACGGTTCTATTAAATTGTAACAATATTTCAAAATATTACTGTTTTTACTATATTTTTGAACAAATAAATGCAGCCTTGGTGAGCAATTATCGATTATATTTTGTAGCCAATAAGTAACTGTTCTCATAAACGAATAATCTTTTATACTGTTACATCATAATCTATAAATATTTAAAGGGGTCATATGATACGATTTAAATTTTTCCTTTCTCGTTGGAGTGTTACAAGCTCTTGGTGCATAAAGAAAATCTGTAAAGTTGCAAAGACTAAAGTCTCAAATCCAAAGAGATATTCTTTATAAAAGTTAAGAGTCAACCACGTCTACCTAAAACGGCTCGTTCTAACACGCCCCCACATACCTACATCACTATGTGGAAATATTAGCATAATGCTGCCCAAATGTGCACGCAAAGAAAGAAGGCATGGTTTCAGGAACAGCAGTAGTGTTGATGCAGCCATGTCAGGGAGACACTGTGTGTATCAGTGCAAAGCAAAAGCACTTTATTTGGCCTTCCAGAAGTTGATGCAATTAGGAATCATTGGTTAAGATTTATTTACAACAGAACAGCACAACCCAGATGTTCGAATTTGTGCAACGCATTTTATGGACGACAGTTTTTTGAACCTAGAAGAGTACAAGGCTGGCTGTGCACAAAGGCTATTTCTAAAAAAAAAAAGGGTCAATTCCGACTTTGCTATGACAATCTGGCGCTTCTGAATCAGCGACTGTAAGTATGTTTTGTTATTAGTTTAAGTATTTGCTATTGACTGTTCAAATGCGGAGTTTTGCGCAGCGCAGAGTAACGCGTCGTGTGTGTGTGTGTGTGTGAGGGGAACAGGGTCACATCACAGGAGAGTGAACTGCCTGTCAGAAATCATAGCTTTTATGGAACTTTTATCAGTGCATTTATATAAAATAGATTTTTTGTTGTTGTAATATTATAAATGTCTTTATGGTCACTTTTGATCAATTGAATGCATCCTTGCTGAATAAAAGTATTGATTTTTTTTCTTATTTTAAGTCATGCTTACCCCAGACATTTTTATGGTTTCCATAAAAATATAATTTTAAAATCAACATAATAATATACTGTAGATAATGTAATAATATAGATAATAACAACAAAATCAGCATATTAGAATGATTTCTGAAGGATTGTGTGACTGAAGTAATGATGCTGAAAATGATGATGCTGTGTCATAGAAATAAAAAATATATTCATACAGAAAATTTATTTTAAATTGTAATAATATTTCACAGTATTTTACTGTAATTTTGATCAAATAAACGCAGCCTTGGTGAGCATAAGAGACTTATTAAAGACTTATTTAAATATCTTAATTATTTCAAACTTTTGATTGCCAGTGTATATCTCGTCATTACAGCAATTTGTAAGCACAGTTGGCTTGTAATACATTATAAAAATTCTAAATAATAATAATTTAAAATAATCTTATTAAGACCGATATTTTATGAGACATGAGCACTCAAATACTTAAAATCTGTATTAAACTGTTTACTAAAACTTGTTTAAAATAAGTTTGTTTAAGCTGGTATCCACATTTTTGCAGGATTATACAAGAACGACGTCTTTGAAAGGACCATGGGTTCATAGAAACCTGGGAGGACGAAGTTAAAAGTTAAAACTCCACAGACAACAACAACAACAGAAGTCTTGTTTGTAAATGAAGTAAAGATTATGTAAGTGTTACCTGGACCAGGCATATCCTGTCCTTTGACGTCCTGTATCCACCTGCTTGTCCCAGACAGGAAGGCAGCGCTAGACACGAGGTGTTTGACCGGACGATTGTAGTTCACTATGTCATAATGTCCCGGGCCTGGGAAGGGTGGGTCTTTAGTGGGTATCAGAGGTGGCGCTGATAATCCCAAGTAGTGTCTCCTTCTGCAAAAATATAAGACACTGATCATCTCATGTAACACATATAAATCCTCTTAATCCAATATGAAAAACGAGACATCTGAGATATCCAAGACTATTCTTATTCTGCTTTTGAAAAACTAGTTGATGATAAAAGCAGCTGTTTTTATACATAAAATATATTCAAAAAATATCTGTGCATTGTGATGAAATTCTTGGCTGGCAATATATAAACAGCCAAAAATCATTATATAAAAGTACATGTAACCAGTGCATTATTGCTCTTAACAACATGAAAGAGAACCCTTATGCGTGTAAAATGATTGCAGATCTGTCCGAACACTTACGGCAGAACGGTTCTCTTCACAGGTTCTGGTGGTTGATGGGGGTTATAGGTCCCGGGACCCGGGATGTTGTTCCTCACTGGTGACTGGATCCGGGAAGTGGTGGATTTAAAACAGGAGTAAGGAACTTGAGGCATCTTCTGGAGCGAAGCGTCACTCACGTTATAGTGGCCTTCAGAACATGGATGGATTCATCAACCGTAATTTCTATTGTTTGTTTTTCACAATGATTTGAGTAGATTGAGTTTTAAATATGAGCATGTGAACAAATAAATTAATAGCATCACAATATTTGACTGTAATTAGACCCAGACAAAGTAAAGGCACAAGAATATCTCTTCTTTTCTAATGAATATAACACCTCTTTTCACTACTGAATTTAAAATACGTACAGTGGTTGCAATTATGTGTGCATGCAAACATACATTCACACTCTTGAAAAACCGACAAAACTCATCAATATTTGTTTTCAAATATAATGTTGTTTTTAACCTCAGAATTACTGAAGGGTTTTAACTTCATATTGTACCTCTAACTTAATTATCTTCATCTAAAACTGGTCAAATATGCGAGTTACTCACAGGGAGAGGGTCCTTTAAAGTTGTCTGAGACACTGGCACTTCGTCTGGTTTTAGAGCGAAATGCACTTTGTGCTGAAACGGTTGAATTTTTGTCCACGCCACTATAAGACACCTGACAGCAAATAAATAAAGTAAAAAATCTAAATAAATAAATTATACACTGCCACTCAAAAGTTTGGTGTCAGTAAGATTTTTTTTTTTCCATCAAATCAAAAGTGACAGTAAAGACATTTATAATGTTACAAAATATCTCTATTTCAAATTAATGTTGTTCTTGTGAACATTCTATTCATTAAAAAATCTTGAGTAAAACACGTATTACTGATTTTACAAAAATTTTAGGAAGCTTTCAACATTGATAGTAATAAAAATGTTTCTTGAGCAGCAAATCAGCATATTAGAATGATTTCTGAAGGATCATGTGACACTGAAGACTGAAATAATGATGCTGAAAATTCAGCTTTGCATCACAGGAATAAATTACATTTTAAAATATGTTCAAATAGAAAGCAATTATTTTAAATTGTAATAATATTTCACAACATTATTGACACTGACCATATTTTAAATTAAATATCTTAAATATAAAAACATAAATTAAAATTAAAATTAATTTTTTTTACCAAACTGTAAGCTTTCACTGTGACAAATAACAATCGAGATGCATGCTGGGTGATACATACATCATACTGATTTGGTGCAGGATTTTCATTTTTTGGTTTTTCTGTCTTTACTGCAACAGGCAGACGAAACATTCTGGATTCTCCTCTGTTAAAATCGTGCTTGTAAAGTAGAGATGTCTGGAGGTTATAAGCATCAGGTCCTGGGCTTAATCTCTGGAAGCTATGGGGCACACGACCAGCCTTGAGATATGAAGACAGTCAGTAATATATACACCTTTATTTGACCCTCTAACTCTAGCACTTTCTATTCTATTTTAATTCTACTTTATCTATATTTATCTTCTTTTTTGTTTTATTTTTAATAAAAAAAAAACAACAACAAAAAACTAACAAACACTAGCTTTCTATTTTTTCTATTCTATGTTTTTCTTTGGAATAGAGAATAGATAGATAGATAGATAGATAGATAGATAGATAGATAGATAGATAGATAGATAGATTAAAAGCATGGCTTTTAATGGAACACCATAAAATCATATATACCATAACAAATGAATATATGAGAGCTGGATTATTCATTAAACTCACCAGGTGATCTTGAAACCTCTTTGACTGCGAGGAAAAGCCTTTCTTCTCTTCATTGCTGATGATGATTGTCTGGTACTTGGTTGGAATAGATGAAGCACATCCCTGAACTACAGAATGAAATACATGGCTCTGAATAAGATTAAATACAGTAAAAACACTTTAGCAGATTTAATGACACTAAAGGCAAATCACTCACATTCATTCAGGCCTTTGTAGAGTTTACCCATGCTTTCCTTTCATTGAATGTCATGTAGTTTTCTTAGTGCAGACAGAGGGAGACAGGAAAAATAAACTTAAAACGTCTTTATTTATTAATAACCAGTCGGTTTAAACACTGAGAGAAATACCTGTTCTGTTGTTTTGATGCTGTTGCAGTTTGTATTGGACTGACTTTGTGTTGCCATGGCAACAAGTAAACGTGACGCTGAGAGTTCGGAAAAGCTCGTTTAGATTAGTTAGACCATCCTACAAGTAAAAAAACGTCTGTATACAAAAAAGAAAGTTGCTTTTATAACAAGTACTATGTCGCCGCTTGGTGGCCACTGGCTATGTATGTGTGTGTAAAATGACAGAAAAGACAAAAAAAAGTGAGAGAAATCGCGAGAAAGCGGGAGATTTTGTTGTGCGGGACACGAACTCCATGTTATTGTTGGCTGAAGGCAAAGACATTTCATATTGGCTAGAACTGGAAATATAACGGAGAACCCTAAACCCAGGGAGGCGTGGCTTACGTATTCAAGCCCGCGTTTCATTGGCCAAGGAGGAGGACACGTCACATGGAAACGATCGAAACTTGATCTAAATCTATACAGTCTGATCTAAGTGCGAAGGAAATCATTAATTATATATTTATTGGATATTATAAATTACATTATTATTAGGATTTCAGTATGTATTTATCAGGATATTATTATTATTAATAATAATAATAATAATTTCCCTGTCCTAAGTTCTTTGCTAATAGTACCTAAACCGCAAGGGCTAATGTACTGAAATTTGAAGTAGTGACAACAGTACTTTTTCTCTTTACATACGCACAGCAACACGCGCAAACCTTTACAGTTAAGGTTAATCACAGACCTCATTCAATCGATAAACAGAAACTACTATTCTTAAAAATCCCAAATTGTTAGGGAAAGGCCTAGCAGGTTTTAATCGATTTTTTTTTTTTTAGCTTGAGTGGATTTAATTCTGCTCTGGAGGCGGAGCGAGCGCCCCCTGTCGGACAGGAGGACATGCACGGTACTGCAGTCAGATGGTCCTGCTTCAGCTGTTCTCGGTCATTGAGCAGCTCAGCTCCATCATGGCGATGCACGCCAAAGTGACTCCACCGCAGATCCCCGACACCCGCCGCGAGCTCTCCGAGCTGGTCAAGAGAAAACAAGAGCTTGCGGTAATTATAAACCTTTCGAAATGTCCAGAACTCTAAAAAACCCTCTTGATGCGGCACTAAATGAGACTGAACTGAAATACCCGTAACTTATTTGTGTTAGCATACTAACACGAGTCTGAAATAAACAGTTAAAAATACTTTACATAAAATGAATGTATGTATGTGTGTTGTATTTAAAAAATAAAAAATCTTAGTTAACCGTAGTTGTGCTACATATATCAAAATGATATTCCAATAACTACTGTATAGCTATGCTAACATGCTAACTGTGTTGGCTGCTTTTGTTGTGGCGTCTCCTGATGCACAACATATACAGCAGAGACAAACAGCATGAAAAACATGCTTCTTGTGCACAGCTTCGGTTTACAAAACTAACAAAGAAAATAGAACTACACAGAAGTATTCAAATAATGTTATCATATGTGGGTCATATATGATTGACAGCTGCAGCTAAAACCTTTTTTGCATTTTTAACAGGAGACTTTGGTGAATCTAGAAAGACAGATTTATGCATTTGAAGGCAGTTACCTGGAGGACACTCAGATGTATGGTAACATCATTCGAGGATGGGACCGATATCTGACCAATCAAAAGTGAGTGTGATATGACTTCATGTTGAATCATGAAAACATACAGGTTAACATCAACTGTCTTCTACTTTAGGAATTCAAACAGCAAGACTGATCGGAGGAATAGGAAATTCAAGGAAGCAGAACGACTTTTCAGCAAGTCCTCCGTCACATCAGTGGCGGTCAGTATCTTAGAAATATACATACTTTGTGTATATGAAATAGGATACTAAAGAAATAAAATAATAGCTTAAAAAATGTTTTTCGGTGGATTGTCACACAGGCTGTTTGTGCTCTTGGAGGAATTCCTGATCATATGAATGAAAAACGTGAGTAAAATCTCAAGCTTATTGTGCCTGCAAGAAATTTCTGTCAATCATGTATTGTTCTTAAATGTTAAATGGGCTGTATTTTATAACCTAGTGAGCTGGGAACCACAATTGTGTGCCCCATAGACTCATTCGAGAATTTGAAATCAAGTACGATGTCTACCCAGCATTTCTGGGTATCACCAGTGAAAAGGGGTATTGTGAAATGAAAATTGAAATTTAATTAGATTAAGTGTATTTAGTGGCTTAATATTTTAATAATCTCTAGTTTGTAAACTTTCCTTTTCTTCTGTTTTCTCAGGCGAACCAGGCAGCGGAACAGAGAGCGACACGTCCCCAGATCTCCAAAACCAGGAAAACGAACCTAGTCAGGATGACACCGAGGAGGCAGATGGAGCCCTGCAAGACCTGAAACCCCAGAAAGCTGCTTCGTCCTCCTCTGGAAGCCACCACAGCAGCCACAAGAAACGCAAGAACAAGAACAGACACAGGTACCTGATCTCCAGCAGGCCCTCGGGCTCCAGGATATAAGATGGTTCTTTACTTACAACCTCATTCTGGCTGATCCAGTGCTTATTGAAACACACTGTTATTTGATTGTAAAATGATGCATTGTCTTGTGGACACATCTGAATATGGGAGCAGTTGTAAATTAACATATTCATGGATTATTATGATAGCTATGCTTCTTTTCCCAAACGGGAGGGTTTTACTTCAGGTTCATAGTGCTGTGGCTCCTGCTCAGCTCAATTTGCTTTGGTTTCTCCTTTTAGTATCTTTATCTACTCTTTCCTCTCATGTGGATCCAGCCTGGAGTCTCTTACTCTGTCCTGATGTTTGATGCTGTTTTGGTCCACTTTTGACTGGTTTGATCAGATCTTCTCTGCTCAGCTTTAACATCCATCCGTGTTTGTATTAGATGGACAAAAGTAAGATTTGAGAAGCTATTTGTCCTTGATTCAGCCCAGAGTATTTACAGCCACTACTGCATTTATAGATGATTTATGGATTGAAAGGTTAGATATTAACAGGGTTTAATATTAACCTTAACCTTAAAATTAAATATACTGGCCTGTTTGTCTGTATTTTTTTTTTTTTTAGGAATTGCATAATACATTATTGTCATGCAAAAATGAGGGAAGTCGTGGCCTAATGGTTAGAGAGTCAGACTCGTAACCCAAAGGTTGCGGGTTTGAGTCTCGTACCGGCAGGGATTGTAGGTGGGGGAAGTGAATGTACAGCACTCTCTCCCACCTTCAATACCACGACTGAGGTGCCCTTGAGCAAGGCACCGAACCCCCAACTGCTCCCCGGGCGCCGCAGCATAAATGGCTGCCCACTGCTCCGGGTGTGTGTTCACTGCTGTGTGTGTGCACTTTGGATGGGTTAAATGCAGAGCACTAATTCCAAGTATGGGTCAGTACTTGGCCACATGTCACGTCACTTTCAAAAGAAACACTATTGGCTGCCACAATGAATATTTAATGAATGAAATCAAAGTTTGTCTTGTATGGTTTGCCTCAAAAATATGATGACGAAAATGGCAAAGTAATATATTATAGGCACAAATTTCACATTTTAAATTAAAGTTTAAATGAAATTAAGTAATTTTTTGTTACATTTTTAATTAAATTACATTTTAATAATGTTATATCCGTTACATATTCCAGCCATTAACAAGTTTGAATTGCTCTTCAAACCCTTGTCTTGATCTTTCTGTCTTTCTTTTGGAAACTGATGGTTGCATCCAGGATCACTTCAGATAAAATAAGATGAGCACTAGTTCGGGTCCTATATTTACTAACACACTAGAGAGGATGCATTAGTGTATGTCCTGTTGTTCATCTAGTCTACTACTCAAGGTATAAATCCACGCATTCACACACTATGTAGTGGACTGTGGGATTGATGTGCTGCTCAGTGTAGTGCACTAACCTCTGATGCTCTCTTCCTTCCTAACGCTGCCCCCTTCAGCCCTTCTGGCATGTTTGATTATGACTTTGAGTAAGTCTCAATTTTATTTCCTGTTTCTCACTCCCGTGTCTTCTGTCCGTTAGCTGCTGGGGCCGTCCACGTCGCGTGGATGAATGCTATGACGCTTGCTTCTACCTCAGCATTCGCAGATGTTGCTGCAGTTTCTTTTTTGGTTTTGCTTGGTTTTACCATTATTTTTCAGCTGCATGTTTGTGGAATTCATAGACATGAATGGGTTTATAGTTAGTTGCATGCAGGGGTTTAAACAGGTTCATTTGTTTATCTGATCTTGATGGGCCTCTTGTTAATTTATGTTTTTTTTCTTACAGATTTGATTTGAAGATGAACAAGAAACCCAGAGCAGTAAGTTTAGATGCACTAAAATATGTTTTGTGTATATATGTGTGTGTATATATAAATGCATATTTTATCTATAGAAACTTTCACTTTTGTTTGTAAGACACTATTGTGTCATATCTGTATCCTGAGTGTTTTTTCTCAGTATAATTGTTTGATTCTGCAGGATTACTCGGCCTAATAGATCCGGATAATATTCATGCAAACCAAACCTCTTCCATCATCTCCAGTTCTCTCCGGTCTAGATCGTCTGGATCTTACACTGCATTTCTCCTTGTTTGTGTTTGCTTCTTTCTCGACTGTAGTGAAGCTCTCGTGATTTTTATTCTCTGATGGATTCAGATCCGCCTGTTATTGCATGATATGTACTGCAGACATGAGGTTCCAATTCTGCTCATAATTATGGAAACGTTTTATTTATGATGTTACATGGATGATGTATCAGTGGATCCAAACCTTTCCCTCATGCTTTTGGATATCCTTCACTTTTGGTTTGTAAAACTTGTGTAGCTAATGTAAAAAGTTGGTCATGTCTTTACTTTTTGTTGTTTTATACCATCTTGTTTTGAATAAAACTGAAATAAGATACGTTGTTTGTTGACTAGTTCTTGGAATAAACATTTTTAACCTTCCATCATTTGGACAGTAATCATAATAACGAATGAAAGCTGTTCTTAGAACCATCATTAGTTGTCAGAAACAGCAGAAAAATAAGTCCCAATACAAAGACACAAATGAACGCAACACATGAATACAAGGGACATATTTAAATGCAATGTAAATGTAATGTAAATATAGGAGGAACACTGACAACTGTACTTCAGTGAGAGATTCAGAGAAAGTGCAACTCACTTGATCAACGCCTGAAACAGAATAATTATTGAGCTGTTCAAAAACCTTTGTGGACACATCTGATACTCGCAGGTAAGCGATAGAAATATAAGAGATTGTATTGAACAGGTTTCTAATGGAAGTGGTCTCGTTTAGTCGGGTTTATGTGAAGCTGGAAACAGTTTTAGCAGAACCAGATTTAATCGTCAAGTACTGAACTAAAATTAAGACACAAATAAAAGTTGCATTAATGTGTTTCACTTGTTTTGTTTCTAAAGTTTTGCGTTTCTGTCATTTTCCCACTCGACACAAAGACTAAATAAAGGAAATATATATGGAAATATATATGACCTTGAGGCATAGACACATCCGCCACACCAGCTACAATGTTTGGTCTGTTCGTTAGGGAGAGTAATGAAAAATGACTAAATGCAAATATGCATGAAGATAAAAATCTGATTTTTTTCATAGAGATACATTCAAGCTAATTAATATTGTTTGCCTTTGATATAAACAGCAAATTATTAGGGTGATTTGTTTTTTGGAGTGCACTCGCTATGTTTAGAAAGGAAATGTTCTCCCACAAAATGTTTAGTGCGTTTAAGTGGTATCAGAATCGAATTAAAGATATGTAATTTGATTGGTTGTAATGTTTGTCGCTTCTGTCACTTTTTTTGTCACATGATATAAAGACTAAAGCAGGGGAGCCCTAGGGTTAGGGTTAGAGCTAAACTCTGCAGGACACCGGCCCTCCAGGACCGAGTTTGGGCACCCCTGGACTAAAGAAACAGGAAGTAAATGACCTGCAGACAGACTGAACACAAACCTGTTTACACTGCATCTGTATCCCATTTACATAAAACAAGATTAAAACTACACTTGGCCATACAAAATATGACAAATTTGAAAGAGAAAATGCTATTTTCTTTGAGGCACAAAACAGCACCACTGCACAGAAGACTCCACCTCCTCCCGGCGACCAGGTGATGACGCTGTCCCCGGACAGCGTGAGGAGATCCCTCAGCAGGATCAATGCACGCAAAGCTCCGGGTCCTGACAACATTCCTGGGATTCCTCATTACTGAGAGACTGTGCAGTGGAACTCACTGATGTCTTCACAGACATTTTCAACATCTCGCTAAGCCAGGCTGTTGTCCCCGCATGCTTCAAAGCCACCACCATCATTCCAGTCCCGAAGAAGTCGTCTCCATCCTGCTTCAAGTCTGCTGCCATCAGGGAGGAGACTGCGGAGTCTCCAGGCCAGGACCAGCAGACTGAAGGACAGCTTCATCCATCAGGCTGTCAGGAAGCTGAACTCCCTCCCGACCTTGCCCCCCCTCCCCTCTTTTGCCCCACGCACCGCTGAACTCTGATGGACTCTCCCACTCCCCCCTCCCAAATGCACAAACACAGTCACTTTAATCAGTCTAAATAAGCTCTTTTTGCACTACAAATCATTATATCTGCACTGTTGTTTACTTCACTGGTTTGCACTCTACCTGCCATGTGCCGTGTGCTGCTTTATATATATATTTTTATATATTTTTTTACATTTTACCTTATTTGTATATTTGTATAGTTGTATTTTATACTTAATCTGTATATCTGTATTTATGTTCTACTGTTAGTGTTATCTGTATGCACCAAGGGTCTGAGAGTAACGCAATTTCAATTCTATGTGTGTATGTGCTGTACATGTGGAAGAATTGACAATAAAGCAGACTTGACTTGACTTGACTTGACTATACGTCTTTAATATAAACAAAAGAACAGCAGTTTCTAGATCAGATTGTGTTGTTTTGTTCTTGAAAAGGTATGAGTAAAGGAATAGCAGTGGTGAAATCTTCTCCAACATCACCGAGAAGAGAAATGAGGATAGCAAGTATTGATAATCCTCCATGTGAGTAAATCTATATGATGTTTTATCTTCTTGAAAACCTGAAAATAACCGGCCTTTCTCTAGATTCAAGCTCTGCACCTAATGGAAATTTCCATAACAGTATTTTTACTTTACACTAATAGTGCAGGTTATTATAATTTCTCCATCCAGGCATGTCATCCTCCAGTGAACTTAAGTGCTCTATATGTCTGGATGTGTTCACTGATCCAGTCAGCACTCCATGTGGACACAACTTCTGCAAGACCTGTTTGAATAAGTGCTGGGACAACAGCCAGACCTGCAGCTGTCCATACTGTAAAGAAACATTCAAGCAAAGACCTGATCTCAAGATTAATACCACACTCCGAGAGATCGTAGATCACTATAAAAAGAAAAGTCTTGAGAAAAAAAGTGTGACTTTCAGTGAAGTTCTGTGTGACATCTGTGAGGAAAGAAAGCTGAAAGCTCTGAAGTCGTGTCTGGTGTGTCAGAGCTCTTACTGTGAAACTCACCTGGAGCCTCATTTGAGAGTGGCAGGTTTAAAGAAACACAAACTGATGGATCCTGTGAGTAATCTGGAGGACTATATATGTCAGAAACATGAGAGACCTCTGGAGCTGTTCTGTAGAGATGATCAGACATGTGTGTGTCTCTCCTGCACTGAAGGAGATCAAAAGAACCACAACACTGTTTCTTTAGAAGAGGTGAGTACTAAGTGCGATCAATGTTAAATAATACTTCCCTTATAAATTAAAATTATATCATTATTTATTCACCCTCATGTCATTGGCAATTACATTTTCTCTGTTAGACTGAGTTGGTGATCCAAGACGTGCAGCAGATGATCCAAGACAGAATCAAGAAGATTCAAGACATCAAACTCTCAGCAGAAGTCAGAAAAGTGAGTGGTTGTGGATGGTTAATTATTGGACACATGAATTGAGATATAACTAAAGTCTGTAACATGAACTGTGCATAACGCAGACAACACCACTAATAATTTGTTGACTGAACTTGTTGAGCAGAGACACACAGAGAAGGAGAAAGCAGCTCGTGTTGAGCTCTTCACTGATCTCATCCGCTCCATTGAGAGATGTCAGACTGAAGTGCTGGAGATGATGGAGGAGCAGCAGAAAGCAGCAGAGAAACAGGATAAAGAGCTCACTGAAGATCTGGAGCAGGAGATCACTGAGCTAAAGATGAGAAACACTGAGCTGGAGCAGCTCTCACACACTGAAGATCACCTCCACCTCCTACAGGTCAGTGAACATCTCTCTGATCAATGATAATGCAGTATATGACACCATAACACTCCCCGTGCTGAAGGATTTCTCCTCTCTCCTGCTGTAGATTTACTCATCCCTGTGCAGCCCTACAAACACCAGGAACTGGCCTGAGATCAGTATGAAGACTCATAAGAATCTGAAGACTCTGAGGAGAGCTCTGACTCAACTGCAGGAAACTCTACATGAGAAACTCGCACAAACTAGTTTGTCCGTCCTTACACTGATCAGATAAAAACATAATGTTGTAAATCCACATATAAAAACATCTCAAAGATCGCATGATATTTTATTGTCATGTGTCTTTACAGAGCTGAAGTGGATGCAGCAGTATGCAGGTACAGTGTGTCTGCACTACACTTACATTCACAGCTTCACTGCACTACAATCTGACTAAAAACTGGATTAAATCTCCTCTCCACCAATAAACTGGTGTGTGGTGGGCGTTCTGGCACACTATGGCTGCCGTCGCATCATCCAGGTGGATGCTGCACACTGGTGGTGGATGAGGAGACACCCCCTGACAATGTAAAGCGCTTTGAGTGCCTAGAAAAGCGCTATATAAATGTAATGAATTATTATTATTATTATTATTAAATATAATAATAATCATCAAAAATGTTTGCATTGTGAATTTGTGATTCATATTTTCTGTTTTCTCAGTGGATGTGACTCTGGATCCTGATACAGCTCATCCAAATCTCATCCTGTCTGATTATGGAAAACAAGTGAAATGTGGAGACATTTGGCAGAAACTCCCAGACAACCCAGAGAGATTTGATCACGGTTCAAATATCCTGGCAAAGGAGGGATTCTCCTCAGGGAGATTTTATTTTGAGGTGCAGGTGAAGGGAAAGACTAACTGGACTTTAGGAGTGGCCCAAGAATCCATTAAAAGGAAGGGAGAGATCAAACTGAGACCCAGTAATGGATTTTGGACAGTGATTCTGAGGAATAAGAATGAATATAAAGCCTGTGCTGGTCCCACTGTCTCTCTGTCTGTGAGAGTGAAACCGCAGCAGATCAGTGTGTTTGTGGATTATGAGGAGGGTCTGGTCTCCTTTTATGATGTGGAGTCCAGCTCTCATATCTACTCTTACACTGGTCAGCCTTTCAACGGGAAACTCTATCCATATTTTGGCCCATCCTTAAACTATGGAGGTGTAAACTCAATCCCACTGATCATCACACCTGTCAATTACAATAAATGAATTTATATCCCTGATATGAAAGATGAAAATAATAATTTTATGTAAAAACATGATGTATGTGGGATGAAGGGCCTTTATGGTTTGTTTTTCAGTTTTTAGAATCTGCTATGATTATATATTTTAATCTATGTAACACAATGCTTGTTTTATTCATGACATTTTCCCCATCGTTACCTGACACCTAATTCTGTCTGTAAAATATTTACATCAAAATAAAACAAAATAATCTGAATAAACTGGTGTATCAAGGCTGTTTCTATAATCTTCCTTACAAAATGTTTTGGGATATTATTGTGTTACATCAGATGGTAATATCTTGATTTATATAACAGAGCTGTATGATTACCATATTCATATTCCATAGTGTGTATATAGCACTTCAAGGTATCTAAAAAAAGATACTATAGTGTCCAAAAACATGATATTACCATGGTACCACGTTAAATGTTTGAACCATGGTAAAACCTGCAGGTATGTAAGTTAGTTATGCATGTTTTACCATAAGAATAGAATCAATTACAGCTGAGTTACATTGTATAGACAAATTTCAATACACACTGGTTTCACTGAAATTCTCCCATTCCTACAAAAATTGGGACATTTTGTAAAATGCAGTAAAAACAAGAATCTGTGATTTGTTAACTCTCTTTAAGCTTTATTTAATTGACAAAAGTTCAAAGAAAAGATTTCCAATGTGTTCATTGACCAACTTAATTGAATTTCACATTCACATTTTGATTTTGAAGGCCGCAGCACATTCCAAAAACATTGGGACAGGGGAAAAATAAGTGAAAAGATTATAGAATATTCAAGTTAAACAGTTTTGAAATGTTCCACAATAAGCGGGCAAATTGGTTATAGTTGAGGGTATCATGACTGCGTAAACGAAAATAAACACACACCAACCAAAATCTGTCTTTGCAAGAAAAGATGGTTTATGGCTTATCACTTCATGCCTCTTAATGAGAGAATTGTCACACTGTTCAAAAATAAAATTTCTCAATGCAAAAAAGAATTTAGGTCTTTCTCCATACCATACATTACACTGTGAAACAATTCAGGGAATCTGGAGAAATCTCAGTAGGGAAAGACAGGACAGCTCTGTTGAATATGTATCATTTTCGAGCCCAGGTTGGCATTGTTTGAGAAACCATAATTCTACTATGTTAAATATAGTCACATGGACTCGGGAGTACTTCGCAAATCCATTGTCACTTAACAGTCCATAGCTGCCTCAAGAAATGCAACTTGAATCTTTGTTACACAAGGAGAAAGCCATGCATCAATCCGATGCAGAGAAGTTCTCTGGGCCCGAGGTCATCACAGATGTACTGTGGTCAGATGAGTCCACATTTCAGCTTTTTTCTCTTTGGGGGGGGGGACAGACATTGAGTTCTCCATGCCAATGAAAAATGGGACCATTCAGACTTTTATCAGCGACAGGTGCAAAAGCCTGTCATGTTATGAGGTACATTAGTTGCCATGGCATGGGTGACTTGCGTGAAGGTACCATTGAGGCTGAGGCATATATTGGGATGGTAAAGAGACATATTCTGTCATTAAAAAGGACATAATTTCCAGGGACATTAATGGTTATTAAAGCAAGACAATGCCAGCCCTCATTCTGCATGTGCAACAACTGTGTGGTTTAGACACTGAGTATATGTGCTTGACTGACCTGCCTGTGGTCCAGTAGCCATTACATAAACCAGGGCTTCTCAAACCTGTCCTGGAGGACCCCTAGCCCTAAACATTTTGTATGGTTCCCGTACATTAGTTGCCATGGCATGGGTGACTTGCGTGAAGGTACCATTGAGGCTGAGGCATATATTGGGATGGTAAAGAGACATATTCTGTCATTAAAAAGGACATAATTTCCAGGGACATTAATGGTTATTAAAGCAAGACAATGCCAGCCCTCATTCTGCATGTGCAACAACTGTGTGGTTTAGACACTGAGTATATGTGCTTGACTGACCTGCCTGTGGTCCAGTAGCCATTACATAAACCAGGGCTTCTCAAACCTGTCCTGGAGGACCCCTAGCCCTAAACATTTTGTATGGCTCCCTTATCAGACACACCCAATTCATGTCTTGCAGTCTCTACTAACGAGCTGATGAGTTGAATCAGGTAAGGGAGACATACAAAATGTGCAGGGCTAGGGGTCCTCCAGGACAGGTTTGAGAACCACTGACATAAACTACTTAGACTAGTCCTATAAGGTTAGTCATCAGTTTTTATTTCTTTAAGACTGGTTATATTTTTTATTTTTTAGTTTGTTACATAAGAAAGCACATTGTTCTAATTTGAATCCAAAAAGTAAGACTGTTTACCCTTGGCTAACTGTTAATTGGTCAGACTAGCTCTTAAGACTAGTTAAGTATTAACATAGAGGCTATGTTTATGCAACTTGCCCCTGGATTCATCAACCTTGCTCTCACTCTCCCTGTGTCCTCAACTACCTTCTTGTGCCTTGTGTAAAGTCTGATCCCTTTCAGTCGGTCACTCTCGACATCACGTTAGTGACCGACGAATTGGGATGTCGCTTAGAGAGACCAATCCACTTAGAGTGTAAACTAAATGAGCCAATGCACATTAGCATGCGATGATTGCATCCAGCTGCCGCTGATCACAGCGTGAGCATAAAAAGGCAGCCGGTGCAATGCATACCAGCTTTTCGCTTCGGAGCCGAGCAATAACATCGTTCTGGTCCTACCAATAGCTTCGTTTGTGACGACGAGTTCAACGTGCTCTAGGGAGCTTTTTGTGTTGGTGGATGGTGCTTCAGCGGTGGTCGTTCCTGTGTCGAGTGGGTTGGGCACCTTAGGCTGCACTACCCCCTGTCGTGCTGCAAGCGGCCATTTTCCCTGTGCGTCTCAGCACGTAAAAAAGCATTTCCCTGAAAGAGCCTATTTCTCTAAAAGAGCTTACACGGGTGGGTCTTTGTAAAGACGACGGATCGTCATTTTAAAGATGCCGTTTCACCCGTGCGTTTCTGGATGCGGTCATTACCTGGTGCCGGGTGATGGTCACGGTCGCTGCCTCACTTGTCTGTGCATTAAACACTCTGAGGTGGCGTTCGTGGATGAGTCATGTTCCCATTGCGGGAAGATAACCATCTCGGAGCTGCGGGCCAGGCTCCGTTACCTCGAGGGGGGCGGAGCTCCGTTGCCTAGTTCTGATCTAGTGTTCGTCCTGGCGGCAGCCAGGTGAGGGCTACTTCGGGCAGTAGCACGGGTGGTCTGAGGGTTACTAGCGCTTTGCAACCAGTCGATCCGCCAAAGGAACGCGCTGGGCCCTCTTCAAAGAGCGTACCAGCGGTATCCTTTGGTGCTCCTCCCAACCACCGGATGTCGATCACTGCATCGGAGGGAGAGCTCTCTGGAGAGGAAGATTCGGCTGTGCTGCCGTCCTCCGGGACGGTGGCAATGCCTGAATCGGGTCCGGAGATGTCGGCTATGCTTTCCCGGGCCGCCGAGAGAGTAGGGCTCGAGTGGAGCCCTCGAGGTTGGACGATTGGTTTCTCAGGGTGGCTCGCGCTGGTTCTCGCGCTGCCTCCGCCTTACACGCTATGGCGTGTATGCCAAGGCACTGAAGGATCTGCACGAGGGTGTTCACGATCCAGAAGTTCTGAAAGAGCTCCGAACCGCTACTGACTTCGCGCTCCGAGCGACGAAGGTCACTGCGAGTTCTTTGGGTCGTGCGATGTCCACACTTGTGGTCCAGGAGCGCCATCTCTGCTCTTTGGGGGATGGTAAATGTACCTCTCCCTCCCCCAGAGGAGGGCCGGTGGAGAATCTGGTTTCGAGGTTCGAGAGCGTCAAAGGCCCTACTCACGCACCCTCTGCCAAACAGTGGAACCAGGTAAGCGTTGCACCGCACACTCAGACCCCTCTTCAACCCCTCTCGCTGCCCCACTGCGGGTACGGCGGTGGTTCTGCTGGTCCCGCTTGCACGGTATCTGGGTGCCTGGCTAGCGCTACCCAGCCTGTCTCGCTGGCTTCTATGGACCATCAGCCTCAGCTGTACGATTCAGTTTGCCCCACGTCCCCCCCAAGTTCAGTGGCATCTGCTTCACGGCAGTGAAGGCGGTCGATGCTCCTGTCTTGTGTGCGGAGATCGCAGTCCTACTGGCGAAGGACGCGATAGAGCCAATCCCTCCAGCCGATATGAAGACGGGGTTTTACAGCCCCTACTTCATTGCACCCAAGAAAGGTGGTGGGTTACGACCAATCTTGGATCTGCATGTCTTGAACCGGGCCCTTCACCGGTTACTGTTCAAAATGTTGACGCAGAAACGCATCTTCGGGTGCATCCGTCCCCGAGATTGGTTTGCTGCAATCGACCTGAAGGATGCGTAGTTTCATGTGTCGATCCTTCCGCGCCACAGACCATTTCTGCGGTTCGCGTTCGAAGGATGAGCATATCAGTACGAGGTCCTGCCCTCTGGGCTGTGCCTGTCGCCCCGTGT